>NC_134489.1:112817272-112829772 GCF_040206685.1 Ascaphus truei | reverse complement strand
AGGTATGTACATAACATATTACACATAAGTGATATACAGTATATACTAGCGGAATTACCCAGCGCTGCCCGGGTTTAGGGTGGGGGGGATCCAATTAGATAGCATGCCAAGTTTGGTGGCTCTAGGAGTAAGCGTGTGGATCATTTTCTGAATGATATTATAGATATTTGTGTTTGTGTGTTTGTCTTGGATTATTGCTCCATGTCTGTGCAGCACTGAAGCGGGGACTTCTCTGCGACTCCTGCACTGATACTGCACAATCAGATGGTAATAACCGCCTGGATATCTGCCATCTGGGGCCAGGCATATTTGACAAAAAGCACTTGAAATACAAATGTCAAAACCAATTTGTATGTTTCTGCCTTCCTGGCGATCCCCCCGGGGAGTCCAAAGTCAGCCTGACAGAATGAGTTCAGCCCGCCCTGCTGGCCGAGCCGGAAGTGTTCCACTGGATCTGACCTTACAGCAGCAGCGGGAGGAGGAGCGTTTGGCCGCCGGTGGGTGGTGTGTGGAAGGGTAGACACAGCTGCACACAAGTAATGATAATACTCTCCAGAGGAATAATAGTACTGAATATATTTGGGTATTTATTTCACTTTAGCATGTTTGGTCTGATTTGGGAGAAATAATGGCCCAGTGATAAGGTCGCTGTCTTTGAGGTGGGGGGAAATCCCCCAGCGCCAGCTCCTTGTGCAAGTCATCTTATCTTCCTGAGTTAAGGTGTTTCACTTAGAGTGTAAGCTCTTCGGGCCAGAGGCTTATTATGGGGTTTATATTCTTTGTATAGCAGTCAATATGTTGCTCACACTAAGACATGGGTTTTCAACTCCAGTCCTCAAGACCCCCCAACAGGTCAGGTTTTAAGGATGTCCCTGCTTCAGCACAGGTAGTGCAGTCAAAGACTGAACCACCTGTGCTGAAGCATGGATATCCTGAAAACCTGACCTGTTGGTGTTCCTGAGGACTGGAGTGTAGAATCCCTGCTTTAAGAGGCATATAATAGTTATTTCTGACATTCTTAGATATGCATGAAAAATGATACGAAATGCGTCGGCAGCAGAAAGACCCACAAAACATTCAGTGTATTTCAGTCTGGCACTGAACAGGTTAGTGCATTAAACTGCGATAGTGTCGATCAGAGCACTGTCTCACGCCCACTCCCGCTGACTTCGATAGAAGTTCCTGTACAATAGTGTTCTGATTGGCACTATCTCAGTGTAATGAAAAAAAACAAATACCTTTTCTCATAAAAGTTTGATAGCCCAAATACCCTGAAATCATCCCATTTGATGAACTTTTGGCCTCTTCTTGCAGATTTCTAAGTCTTATAATTGTGTAGGCACAGAAAATCTTCCTCATATCTTTTCATTGGTACAGTATGTTTATTTAGTGCCTAGCATCTCCGCAGACATTAGAATACAGGGAAACAGCGGTGAAATGGTCGCTACTGTAACCTCCTGCTGTCCGGCCTTCCTGCCTCTCACCCGTCTCCCCTACAATCTATCCTAAACTCTGACTCAGGCCCTCATTCTCTCCCGTCTTGATTACTGTAACCTCCTGCTGTCCGGCCTTCCTGCCTCTCACCCGTCTCCCCTACAATCTATCCTAAACTCTGACTCAGGCCCTCATTCTCTCCCGTCTTGATTACTGTAACCTCCTGCTGTCCGGCCTTCCTGCCTCTCACCTGTCTCCCCTACAATCTATCCTAAACGCTGCTGCCAGAATCACTCTACTCTTTCCTAGATCTGTCTCAGCATCTCCCCTCCTGAAATCCCTCTCCTGGCTTCCGATCAAATCCCACATCTCACACTCAATTCTCCTCCTCACTTTTAAAGCTTTACACTCTTCTGCCCCTCCTTACATCTCAGCCCTAATTTCTCGCTATGCACCATCACGACTCTTGCGTTCTGCTCAAGGATGTCTTCTTTCTACCCCCTTTGTATCTAAAGCCCTCTCCCGTCTTAAACCTTTCTCACTGACTGCCCCACACCTCTGGAATGCCCTTCCCCTCAGTACCCGACTAGCACCCTCTCTCTCCACCTTTAAGACTCACCTTAAAACACACCTCTTAACGAAGCATACGGATAGATCTGTGGCTGATACTATACATCTCTGATGCAATGACCTTGGCCCCCTGCAGGCACACTTACCCACCCTCCTACTGTCTCTGTAAGTTCTCCCTACTTACCACTTAGATTGTAAGCTCTTCGGGGCAGGGACTCCTCTTCCTATTGTTTTGTCTGAAGTGCTTATTCCCATTGTGTTATAATATTATGTCGCGTGTATTGTAAAGCGCTATGTACTGTACATACATACATACTGTACATACATACATACTGTACATACATACATACTGTACATACATACATACTGTACATACATACATACTGTACATACATACATACTGTACATACATACTGTACATACATACATACATACATACTGTACATATATACATATATAAATCCTAACATACAAGAGGGTAGGAAGTTCCCACACAAGGTAGTAATTAAAAGTTCTATAACTTATCTGCCCTTCTTAATTCCTTTAGTCCTAATTAAGCAGCGGCACGTAGCCAGGACGTGATTACCGCTCAGTTCTCTGCACTTTAAAGGCCTCTCAGAACTTTGCTCAGTAAAAGGAGATAGAAGAATCTCATTGTTCCCTTCGGGTAACTCCAAAAATCCAACACAGGGCATCAAACAGCAGAGGCGCCGGAGCAGAAGGTGTATTCATTAATGATATAAGTTTGTGCGCAGTGAATTCCCTGCTGCGAAAACAACCTCTTCTCACCACGGGAAATGAGATATGATTGTCAGAAAACAACAAACATTTGGGCAGAAACGGAACCTTTTTCAACCAAGGGATTTATAGAAATGCACAATTATAGTGCGTGTATAAAATAATATTCATTAGATCTCTATATATTGTTTTGTACTTAGGCTCATAATGATTAGCTCCTGAAATGCACCAACACCACATGTAATGATGGATCCTCCCTGCTTTCCGTCACACTGCTCAAACTGCAGAGAAGAAGCAGAGAGCAATGGGTTACTGCAGGACATGGTTACACAAACATAATATGAGAGTTGGGTCTTGCAGACACTCTGCATCCTTCAATATGTTTCTTTTATTCTGCGTTACATTGTGGGCAGGTTCCAGCCTGATCCGCTGGTTTATACACATACAATGTACGGAGTCAATCCAGGAAGAAAGGATTCAGCTAAAATATTAATATCAAACTGACAAATATACAGGCAGGTAATTGTTAGGACGCGATGCATGAAGCTCAAGACACATGCAACACATGTTCCAATCTGAGAGAAAAGCTCATCCTCAAATTCATTTTTCTTTTTTTTAAATATATAAAGTCAACAAACATTTATATACTGAAAGCGAATGGAAAAACTAGCAAAAAAGATCAACGTTTATAAATTCTCACCCAAAATGCCTGATTATTGAGATTTCTTTCCCAGAATTAAAAAAAAATCCAAAACCAAATCAATGGAATCCTGGCAAAACCAGAACCAAGGCACCAGTGCCACGGCCCACCTTTAGTTATGGCCGGGTTGTGGGTTAATGCTGGCTAGAGCGTGGGTAAGTGCTGGCTGGGGTGTGGGTAAGTGTGGGCCAGGGCTTAGCTAAGTGTGGGCCAGGGTTTGGCTAAGTGTGGGCCAGGGTTTGGCTAAGTGTGGGCCGGGGTTTGGCTAAGTGTGGGCCGGGTTTGGCTAAGTGTGGGCCGGGGTTTGGCTAAGTGTGGGCCGGGTTTGGCTAAGTGTGGGCCGGGGTTTGGCTAAGTGTGGGCCAGGGTTTGGCTAAGTGTGGGCCGGGTTTGGCTAAGTGTGGGCCGGGGTTTGGCTAAGCGCTGGCCGGGGTTTGGCTGTGTGGTCCTGGGCGTGGCTAAGCGTGGCTAAGTGTGGGCTGGGCGTGGCTAAGCACTGGCTGGGGCGTGGCTATGCACTGGCTGGGGCGTGGCTAAGTGTGGGCTGGGCGTGGCTAAGCACTGGCTGGGGCGTGGCTAAGCACTGGCTGGGGCGTGGCTAAGTGTGGGCTGAGCGTGGCTAAGCACTGTCTGGGGCGTGGCTAAGCACTGTCTGGGGCGTGGCTGTGTGGGCTGGGGCGTGGCTAAGTGTGGGCTGGGCTTGGCTAAGCACTGTCTGGGGCGTGGCTAAACACTGTCTGGGGCGTGGCTGTGTGGGCTGGGGCGTGGCTAAGTGTGGGCTGGGCGTGGCTAAGTGTGGGCTGGGCTTGGCTAAGCACTGTCTGGGGCGTGGCTAAACACTGTCTGGGGCGTGGCTGTGTGGGCTGGGGCGTGGCTAAGTGTGGGCTGGGCGTGGATGAAAGTGCAGAATAGAAATGGGTGCCAGCAACTTTTTTTTATAAAAGAAAAGGTGTTTATTGAACAGCCGTCCCAAAAACAGTTGATAGTAACAATACAATACACGCAGCAAATAATACTTTCAGGGAGTCATCCTCTAGTACTGTAGGTCTCGGTCCTACCCAGAGGGAGTACGGTGACAGTTACTCGTTGCAGAATAACTCGCAGGGAGACAGTGATGCGAGTTATGGACCGGCTAATTGGGCCAATCCAGAAAGAGTAGAGGTCGCAGTATCAGCAGCCCTGAGCGCAGTGCGGCATCCAGCAAACGTAGGCTTCCTGATCCTTTAGCAGGCGCTGGAGAATGATCGGGGCATATTACTAACCTGAAAAGCAATCAACAAACTAGCTGCAGACTAGACACATGCAAACTCTACATACAGGACTCACAGTGAGGACCCCAGCAACAACTCCCAGGAACTGCGTCCAGAACAAAGGGTGGAACTATATATACCCTCTGTTCTGGTGACATCACTGGTCATGGAGTAGAAAAGGGAAGGAGCGAACCCAGAGTAATCCCACCCAGTTAACCCCTTAAGGTAGGGGTGCGCAAACTGGGGGGCGCAAAAATGTATAGGGGGGAGGCGTGAGGCCTCTGTAACTCCCATACCTGCTCTCTGCCGGCTCTTCAGTAACGTGTCGCCATGGCAACCCGCATCCAATGATGCGGCGGGGTAACGTGACGTCAAATGATCCGCGGCGTCATTTGACGCCGGGTCCTTGGAGAGGGGGAGCGTGAACGCTCTAGCTGACAGGCAGGGGGGCGCAGCTCAGGAAGTTGGCGCACGCCTGCCTTAAGGCAGTTAACCCTTTATAGAAACAGTAGCAATCCCAGAGGGCGCTACATTTAGATAAAGGTAGTTACAGCCGTTTGTGATCTAGTGGATTGATATGTTGTGAAGCTGAGTGCTGCTTGAATGAGCGTTTCATATACTGGGTACAGACTGACGGAAAAAACTTCCATACACCTTGGGACCGTGGTCTGGACACTAAGGCGGAAGGGACCCAAGGAACCCCGAAATATCCGTCATATTTTTAGTATGTCGTTGGTTTGGGTTTAATAAGACAGAGCAGCCAGGGATACCAGCGAGGAGTTGTAGTAAGCGCATTGTTGAACACATTCAGAACTGCCCGTTACAGGGACGGAGAGATTGGCAATTCAATTTGTACATTGTGTGAAGTTCTGGGTATTGTTCCCGGGATCCGCTGTCCATGTTCTGGGTGCGGTGCCGGCTTGTGGAGTCTGATGCAGTAACTGTCATCCAGGAGAGCAATCATTCGGGCTATTTTATGGCAGGTACACTGTATACACTAACTGTATACTGAGGGCTGCTGTCATTTCCACAGTGGGATTCTGGGGGGAGGATACAGATTACTCGCTGTCACACAATATCATAGCACGGCTGCTCCTCACTTGTGTTGCTCTTTTCTGCTTCGCTCTCCAGCGAATCTCTTTTGTCTCTTCTCTTTATCTCCTGGCTTTCTCCAGTCTGCTCCTCACATCCCCGGAGATGTTCTGTTCTAGTTTATGAATGGGTCTGTTTGCTTCTGGGAGGCTGATGTTTTTCTGGACCAACTTCTCTTGGCAGCAAACATGGTGTCCTGGCTGTGAATGTTTGCCTCCCGGCCCACACTGGGGTATCGGCTGTGTCAGTGTCTCGCCCCGTCCTGGGTATTATTCACGTTGCAGACACCCTGCGCTCTATTCTTCTCTCTTATCACCTCACACAGCTTCTCCAGGTTTATTTGTGAACTGCTTCTATACAGCACAGATCAAACCCCCCCCCCCCTCATTTACCCCAAAATAAAGCCATAGAAGACTCTGCTTGTAACGGAGCACACCAAGTATTACAATAATCGCGCTTTCTGCTCCCGTTCTGGGACTCCCGCTCAGCCCATAGATAAAGTTCATCACCTGAAGTTATTTGGCTGATTTGCCTCCGTTCCTGTCTGGGGATCTGTCCCCTGCTACAATGTGTCCGATTCCCCATCAATAAAGGAGTGGAGAATTAGGCTGCGTCCATAGACACTTCGCCCGTGCGGAGACTGAGGGAAAGCGGCACTTTCCCTGGCCATGGTATACGCGCCGTCCGTGGGCGTGTCTAGGGGCGTGCCAGTGACGTCCTGGTGCCGGTTCGCTCTCATTGGGCGAACCGCTCACGTGACTGGCCCGTCGCGCCAAGAAATTCGTTTCAACTGATTTCTTGCGCAACGCGCTCCCCCTCCCACTTCCGTGCGCACGCTGTATAGACGCGATCACTGCCTTTAGGCAATCTGATCGCTCAGCGTGCGGACGCAGCCTTAGTGTAGAAGGGCTGAAGCAGCAGCTCAGGGATAATGTCGCTGTCTTTCAAGTGAGTGAGCCTGGTTTGTTTTCCAGTATCAGCGCCACGTGACCTTGGGCGGGTCACATGACCTTGGGCGGGTCACATGACCTTGGGCGGGTCACATGACCTTGGGCGGGTCACTTTGTCTCTCTGTGCTTCGGGCACACAAATGACATTCTAAAATCTAAAGGTCAGGGGTATTCAGTTATACAAGAAACAAAGGGTGGAAGCGGGCACTCCTAAATAAAGTGGGGTTCTAACAATTACAAACGTGCAAAGAATTACATAACAAGCGCGATAACCCAATAATATAAATGCAATATAATGAGCAAAATATATCAAAATAAAGTGAATAAGTGAAATATTAAAAAAAACCTTTGCTATCAATGTAACCGTCACCAAATATAGTGAAAATGTGATTTAAAGGTATAAATGCAGCAGCTCAAAAATCCCTCGTGGACCGTCCTTCGGTCCCGAAATAGTGTCGTTGTCCAAATTTGGGGAGCGCTCGCAGATCTCGCTGTGAATATGAAAGATATAAAATACGAATAATGGCGAAACGTGAAAGCGAAACGCGTTGAATCCCGTCTTTGGAAGACATACAAGATTAACAACGCAGAAGTGGATTGGCCACAGTGCTCCTATCAGAGAGAGATGTATCTCTGATCTGCTTATACAACCATCATAATGTGTGAGTGGGGCCAATATACTCTCTGACTATACACATTTCTTACCTACTGGCTGCAGCATTATTCGTGTTTTTTATATTTCTTATTCACAACGTATTCAGTTGTAGACTGGGGCATCTAGGGCCCCCCAGGGAATCACATTATAGGGTCCCCCTCCGAGATTCGCGTCCCAACCAGCGCACCCCTAAAGTTTGGGCCCAACTTCTGGACATTGCGGTACCAGGCTTGATTGGGTCAGCTGTCCTTCCCCCCTCTGGGTGCTGGCCAGGGCAGTGAGCCTTCCAATGTGTCAATGCTACGGGAGTAGCCAATTCCAGTCAATGTCCACCAACAGGTCAGGTTTTAAGGATATCCCTGCTTCAGCACAGGTGGGGTGGTATGGTGTATTTCTGACTCTTAGTGGGAGCACTCAGTATGAATAAGAAGATGCACAAGGTGGCACAATATTCCAGGAGGTCATCACCGGCAGATTAGGATGATATACAAAGCGTTTATTTAATCATTAATAGTAAATACAAGTTTGCAGCTGGAATCCGATGTATTACACTTACCTCTTCAGATTTGAATGCATCACAGCAATTTTGTGGCAAAACTGTCGTTAAAAGAAACATTTTCACCAATATAATAATCAGTATGCAGCTAAATGTTCCCCAGCGCTGGAGAAGACTATGACCCAATGTAATACTCAGAATGCAGTGAAGCGTTTCACATAAGGCACCTCCCAACCCTGCACTTCCCAACCCTGCACTTCCCAACCCGGCGCTTCCCAACCCTGCACTTCCCAACCCTGCACTTCCCAACCCTACTTCCCAACCCTGCACTTCCCAACCCTGCACTTCCCAGCCCTGCACTTCCCAACCCTGCACTTCCCAACCCTGCACTTCCCAACCCTGCACTTCCCAACCCTGCGCTTCCCAACCCGGCGCTTCCCAACCCGGCGCTTCCCAACCCTGCACTTCCCAACCCTGCACTTCCCAACCCTGCACACCCCAACCCTGCACTTCCCAACCCTGCACTTCCCAACCCTGCACACCCCAACCCTGCACTTCCCAACCCTGCACGTCCTAACCCTGCACTTCCCAACCCGGCGCTTCCCAACCCGGCGCTTCCCAACCCTGCGCTTCCCAGCCCTGCGCTTCCCAGCCCTGCGCTTCCCAGCCCTGCGCTTTCCAACCCTGCACTTTCCAACCCTGCACTTCCCAGCCCTGCACTTCCCAACCCTGCACTTCCCAACCCTGCACACCCCAACCCTGCACTTCCTAACCCTGCACGTCCTAACCCTGTACGTCCTAACCCTGCACACCCTAACCCTGCATATCCTAATAACACGCGATTGCTAAATAGCGCTCTCACAAACCCAAAACGATAATGGTGCATAAAAAAATTATAGTGCATGAAAAATTATAAATAGTGCATAAAAAATTGTATATATAGTGCACAAATGTGACAAAATAAGGTCTTACTAGTGAACTATATGTGATTTAAGAGGAACAAACACACTCAACCCTTAGTGAAGACTGTTTCAAAAGTCTTCTGCACAAACTTCTTCCACAAGGACCAGGGGAGCGTTGTAGGTACCATAAAATAAAGAAACATCACATAGTGTAGTAATGTTAACAAAATAATTAGCAGTAAATGGGCTCGCAAATGGCTACTCGCAATAGAGTAGAAATATCAAGAAGTCATTCACCTCAAGAGTTGCGAGCACAGTTACTGCTAATTATTTTGTCAACATTACTACACTATGTGATGTTTCTGCACTTCCTAACCCTGCACGTCCTAACCCTGCACTTCCTAACTTCCTAACCCTGCACGTCCTAACCCTGCACGTCCTAACCCTGCACTTCCTAACTTCCTAACCCTGCACGTCCTAACCCTGCACGTCCTAACTTCCTAACCCTGCACGTCCTAACCCTGCACTTCCTAACTTCCTAACCCTGCACGTCCTAACCCTGCACGTCCTAACCCTGTACTTCCTAACTTCCTAACCCTGCACATCCCAACCCTGCACTTCCTAACTTCCTAACCCTGCACGTCCTAACCCTGCACGTCCTAACTTCCTAACCCTGCACGTCCTAACCCTGCACTTCCTAACTTCCTAACCCTGCACGTCCTAACCCTGCACGTCCTAACCCTGTACTTCCTAACTTCCTAACCCTGCACGTCCTAACCCTGCACGTCCTAACCCTGCACGTCTTAACCATGCACTTCCTAACTTCCTAACCCTGCACGTCCTAACCCTGCACTTCCTAACCCTGCACTTCCTAACCCTGCACATCCTAACTCTACACTTCCTAACCCTGCACTTCCTAACTTCCTAACCCTGCACGTCCCAACCCTGCACTTCCTAACTTCCTAACCCTGCACGTCCTAACCCTGCACTTCCTAACTTCCTAACCCTGCACGTCCTAACCCTGCACTTCCTAACTTCCTAACTCTGCACGTCCTAACCCTGCACGTCCTAACTTCCTAACCCTGCACGTTCTAACCCTGCACTTCCTAACTCTGCACATCCTAACTCTACACTTCCTAACCCTGCACGTCCTAACCCTGCACTTCCTAACCCTGCACTTCCTAACCCTGCACATCCTAACTCTACACTTCCTAACCCTGCACTTCCTAACTTCCTAACCCTGCACGTCCCAACCCTGCACTTCCTAACTTCCTAACCCTGCACGTCCTAACCCTGCACTTCCTAACTTCCTAACCCTGCACGTCCTAACCCTGCACTTCCTAACTTCCTAACTCTGCACGTCCTAACCCTGCACTTCCTAACTTCCTAACCCTGCACGTTCTAACCCTGCACTTCCTAACTCTGCACATCCTAACTCTACACTTCCTAACCCTGCACTTCCTAACTCTGCACGTCCTAACCCTGCACTTCCTAACTTCCTAACCCTGCACATCCGAACTCTGCACATCCTAACTTCCTAACCCTGCACGTCCTAACCCTGCACGTCCTAACTTCCTAACCCTGCACGTCCTAACCCTGCACTTCCTAACTTCCTAACCCTGCACGTCCTAACCCTGCACGTCCTAACCCTGTACTTCCTAACTTCCTAACCCTGCACGTCCTAACCCTGCACGTCCTAACCCTGCACGTCCTAACCCTGCACGTCTTAACCATGCACTTCCTAACTTCCTAACCCTGCACGTCCTAACCCTGCACTTCCTAACCCTGCACTTCCTAACCCTGCACATCCTAACTCTACACTTCCTAACCCTGCACTTCCTAACTTCCTAACCCTGCACGTCCCAACCCTGCACTTCCTAACTTCCTAACTCTGCACGTCCTAACCCTGCACTTCCTAACTTCCTAACCCTGCACGTTCTAACCCTGCACTTCCTAACTCTGCACATCCTAACTCTACACTTCCTAACCCTGCACTTCCTAACTCTGCACGTCCTAACCCTGCACTTCCTAACTTCCTAACCCTGCACATCCGAACTCTGCACATCCTAACTCTGCACTTCCTAACTTCCTAACCCTGCACGTCCTAATCCTGCACTTCCTAACTTCCTAACCCGGCACGTCCTAACCCTGCACTTCCTAACCCTGCACGTCCTAACTTCCTAACCCTGCACGTCCTAACTTCCTAACCCTGCACTTCCTAACCCTGCACTTCCTAACTTCCTAACCCTGCACTTCCTAACCCTGCACGTCCTAACCCTGCACTTCCTAACCCTGCACGTCCTAACCCTGCACTTCCTAACTTCCTAACCTGCACTTCCTAACCCTGCACGTCCTAACTCTGCACTTCTAACCCTGCACTTCCTAACCCTGCACTTCCTAACCCTGCACGTCCTAACCCTGCACGTCCTAACTCTGCACGTCCTAACCCTGCACTTCCTAACCCTGCACTTCCTAACTTCCTAACCCTGCACTTCCTAACCCTGCACGTCCTAACCCTGCACTTCCTAACCCTGCACGTCCTAACCCTGCACTTCCTAACTTCCTAACCCTGCACTTCCTAACCCTGCACGTCCTAACCCTGCACTTCCTAACCCTGCACGTCCTAACCCTGCACTTCCTAACTTCCTAACCCTGCACGTCCTAACTCTGCACTTCCTAACCCTGCACTTCCTAACCCTGCACTTCCTAACCCTGCACGTCCTAACCCTGCACGTCCTAACTCTGCACATCCTAACCCTGCACATCCTAACTTCCTAACCCTGCACGTCCTAACCCTGCACTTCCTAACCTGCACTTCCTAACCCTGCACTTCCTAACCCTGCACGTCCTAACCCTGCACGTCTAACCCTGCACGTCCTAACCCTGCACTTCCTAACTTCCTAACCCTGCACGTCCTAACCCTGCACTTCCTAACTTCCTAACCCTGCACTTCCTAACTTCCTAACCCTGCACTTCCTAACTTCCTAACCCTGCACTTCCTAACCCTGCACTTCCTAACTTCCTAACCCTGCACTTCCTAACCCTGCACGTCCTAACTCTGCACTTCCTAACCCTGCACTTCCTAACCCTGCACTTCCTAACCCTGCACTTCCTAACCCTGCACGTCCTAACCCTGCACGTCCTAACTCTGCACGTCCTAACCCTGCACTTCCTAACCCTGCACTTCCTAACTTCCTAACCCTGCACTTCCTAACCCTGCACGTCCTAACCCTGCACGTCCTAACTCTGCACGTCCTAACCCTGCACATCCTAACTTCCTAACCCTGCACGTCCTAACCCTGCACTTCCTAACCCTGCACTTCCTAACCCTGCACTTCCTAACCCTGCACGTCCTAACCCTGCACGTCCTAACCCTGCACGTCCTAACCCTGCACTTCCTAACTTCCTAACCCTGCACGTCCTAACCTTGCACGTCCTAACCCTGCACTTCCTAACTTCCTAACCCTGCACTTCCTAACTTCCTAACCCTGCACTTCCTAACTCTGCACTTCCTAACCCTGCACTTCCTAACTTCCTAACCCTGCACTTCCTAACCCTGCACTTCCTAACCCTGCACTTCCTAACCCTGCACTTCCTAACCCTGGCAGTTATAAATGGCAGATAAATTGCTACGTAGCTGAGTGCTTTGAATTGTTGCAATTGCATATATCTCGCTATTTGGATCTCGTGTGTAACCCTCCAGTGACAAGTCT
>NC_134489.1:112719775-112817072 GCF_040206685.1 Ascaphus truei | reverse complement strand
GTATCCTGATGGCTTTTCTTGTCCTAACCTTTAAGTAAGTGCTATATTTTGTTTGTTATTTGTATAATCTCATGTGTTCAAGGAATAAATTATATTTTATCATATCTGAGTCTCGTTCAGTTCAACCCAGTTATATTTGGTGTGTATTATTAACGCCTGTCTCAAAGCTACCGTCACAGGCGTTAATAAAACTGGTGGCAGCGGTGGGATTGAACTGGACCTATATTGCAGTGTTCTGCGGGATTCTGTGATATAGTGGGAACTCGAGAGTAATTGCGAGTTCCTGGAACTAAAGATATTGCACACACAGTGTACAACATATAACACAAGATATGGCACCTCCTCACTGTTCCCCTACTTGTGAGAAGCATTGCCTCCAGAACCAAAGTGCCGGCCATCCATGTGACTGGAGCCGGGCACAGAGACCGGAGGAGTGTATCAAGTCGGCGCAGGGACCAGCAGCCGGCAGGACTGAGAGAAAGGCAGCGATCGGTGAGCATGAAACCCGGCAGGCTGAGCAAAGATCCATAGCTGCAGCCGCTGTAACCATCAAACCGCCCGGAGAGCAGGGAATGGACCCAGCTCCGGGACGGCAGAGATTTGTGGAGGGAGCGGGTGGTCTCGGAGACCACAGAAGTCTTGCACCAGGAGAGGTAATGGCCGTTGCGGCGGCCCGTCCATTTTCCATGAAAGAGCTAGCACTGGTGTGTGCGTTGGGCAAGACGTGGTTCCCGGCGAAGTGGACCCAGTTCACGGCGTTGGTGCTGCACCGGCTCGCTTACCCCCTCCCAGAACCCGGCGCTCGAGCAACTCCGCTCTGGACTCCGTTGCCCCTTGCTGGGGGTAGTCCACCGGTGGCGGAGAAGCTCCGGCAGGCGCTGCGGCACTGCCAACAAACGGGCCACAATAATGCCCAGTGCCTGGACCGTGCGCAGTCGGGCGAAGAAGCACCTCAGGGCCAGCGCTCACGAGCTGCGGACAAGATGACCCAGTTAGCGGCATCCTCTGATGGCTCCCGCCCAGCCAGGGTGACAACCCTTCACGGGATGAGTCCTGGAGAACCTGGCCGGGCTGCATCGGCAACAGCGGCGGAGAGCGGCAGATAATATATTACAGAGGGCGGGAGATAATATATTACAGAGGGCGGGAGATAATATATTACAGAGGGCGGGAGATAATATATTACAGGGCGGGAGATGATATATTACAGAGGGTGTGAGATAATATATTACAGAGGGCGGGAGATAATATATTACAGAGGGCGGGAGATAATATATTACAGAGGGCGGGAGATAATATATTACAGAGGGCGGGAGATAATATATTACAGGGCGGGAGATGATATATTACAGAGGGCGGGAGATGATATATTACAGAGGGCGGGAGATAATATATTACAGGGCGGGAGATAATATATTACAGAGGGCGGGAGATGATATATTACAGAGGGCGTGAGATAATATATTACAGAGGGCGTGAGATGATATATTACAGAGGGCGTGAGATGATATATTACAGAGGGCGGGAGATAATATATTACAGAGGGCGGGAGATAATATATTACAGAGGGCGGGAGATAATATATTACAGGGCGGGAGATAATATATTACAGAGGGCGGGAGATAATATATTACAGAGGGCGTGAGATGATATATTACAGAGGGCGGGAGATAATATATTACAGAGGGCGGGAGATAATATATTACAGAGGGCGGGAGATGATATATTACAGAGGGCGGGAGATGATATATTACAGAGGGCGGGAGATGATATATTACAGAGAGCGTGAGATGATATATTACAGAGGGCGTGAGATGATATATTACAGAGGGCGGGAGATGATATATTACAGAGGGCGGGAGATGATATATTACAGAGAGCGTGAGATGATATATTACAGAGGGCGTGAGATGATATATTACAGAGGGTGTGAGATGATATATTACAGAGGGCGGGAGATAATATATTACAGAGGGCGGGAGATGATATATTACAGAGGGCGTGAGATGATATATTACAGAGGGCGGGAGATGATATATTACAGAGGGCGTGAGATGATATATTACAGAGGGCGGGAGATGATATATTACAGAGGGCGGGAGATAATATATTACAGAGGGCGGGAGATAATATATTACAGAGGGCGGGAGATAATATATTACAGGGCGGGAGATGATATATTACAGAGGGCGGGAGATAATATATTACAGAGGGCGGGAGATGATATATTACACAGGGCGGGAGATAATATATTACAGAGGGCGGGAGATGATATATTACAGAGGGCGGGAGATGATATATTACAGAGGGCGGGAGATGATATATTACAGAGGGCGGGAGATGATATATTACAGGGCGGGAGATAATATATTACAGAGGGCGGGAGATGATATATTACAGAGGGCGTGAGATAATATATTACAGGGCGGGAGATAATATATTACAGAGGGCGGGAGATAATATATTACAGAGGGCGGGAGATGATATATTACAGAGGGCGGGAGATGATATATTACAGAGGGCGGGAGATGATATATTACAGAGGGCGGGAGATGATATATTACAGGGCGGGAGATAATATATTACAGAGGGCGGGAGATGATATATTACAGAGGGCGTGAGATGATATATTACAGGGCGGGAGATAATATATTACAGAGGGCGGGAGATAATATATTACAGAGGGCGGGAGATAATATATTACAGAGGGCGGGAGATAATATATTACAGAGGGCGGGAGATGATATATTACAGGGCGGGAGATGATATATTACAGAGGGCGGGAGATAATATATTACAGAGGGCGGGAGATAATATATTACAGAGGGCGGGAGATGATATATTACAGAGGGCGTGAGATGATATATTACAGAAGGCGTGAGATGATATATTACAGAGGGCGTGAGATGATATATTACACAGGGCGGGAGATGATATATTACAGAGGGCGGGAGATGATATATTACAGAGGGCGGGAGATAATATATTACAGAGGGCGGGAGATAATATATTACAGAGGGCGGGAGATGATATATTACAGAGGGCGTGAGATGATATATTACAGAGGGCGGGAGATAATATATTACAGGGCGGGAGATAATATATTACAGGGCGGGAGATAATATATTACAGAGGGCGGGAGATAATATATTACAGAGGGCGGGAGATAATATATTACAGGGCGGGAGATAATATATTACAGGGCGGGAGATAATATATTACAGAGGGCGGGAGATAATATATTACAGAGGGCGGGAGATAATATATTACAGAGGGCGGGAGATAATATATTACAGAGGGCGTGAGATGATATATTACAGAGGGCGGGAGATGATATATTACAGAGGGCGGGAGATTATATATTACAGAGGGCGGGAGATAATATATTACAGAGGGCGGGAGATAATATATTACAGAGGGGGGGAGATGATATATTACAAAGGGCGGGAGATGATATATTACAGAGGGCGGGAGATGATATATTACAGAGGGCGGGAGATGATATATTACAGAGGGCGGGAGATGATATATTACAGAGGGCGGGAGATGATATATTACAGCGGGCGGGAGATGATATATTACAGACGGCGGGAGATGATATATTACAGAGGGCGGGAGATGATATATTACAGAGGGCGGTAGATGATATATTACAGAGGGCGGGAGATGATATATTACAGAGGGCGGGAGATGATATATTACAGAGGGCGGGAGATGATATATTACAGGGCGGGAGATGATATATTACAGTGGGCGTGAGATGATATATTACAGAGGGCGGGAGATGATATATTACAGAGGGCGGGAGATGATATATTACAGAGGGCGGGAGATGATATATTACAGAGGGCGGGAGATGATATATTACAGTGGACGGGAGATGATATATTACAGAGGGCGGGAGATGATATATTACAGAGGGGGAGATGATATATTACAGAGGGCGGGAGATGATATATTACAGAGGGCGGGAGATGATATATTACAGAGGCCGGGAGATGATATATTACAGAGGGCGGGAGATGATATATTACAGAGGGCGGGAGATGATATATTACAGAGGGCGTGAGATGATATATTACAGAGGGCGTGAGATGATATATTACAGAGGGCGTGAGATGATATATTACAGAGGGCGGGAGGTGATATATTACAGAGGGCGGGAGGTGATATATTACAGAGGGCGGGAGATGATATATTACAGAGGGCGGGAGATGATATATTTCAGAGGGCGTGAGATGATATATTACAGAGGGCGGGAGATAATATATTACAGAGGGCGGGAGGTAATATATTACAGAGGGCGGGAGGTAATATATTACAGAGGGCGGGAGATGATATATTACAGAGGGCGGGAGATGATATATTACAGAGGGCGGGAGATGATATATTACAGAGGGCGGGAGATAATATATTACAGAGGGCGTGAGATGATATATTACAGAGGGCGTGAGATGATATATTACAGAGGGCGGGAGATAATATATTACAGGGCGGGAGATAATATATTACAGAGGGCGGGAGATAATATATTACAGAGGGCGTGAGATAATATATTACAGAGGGCGTTAATATATTACAGGGCGGGAGATAATATATTACAGAGGGCGTTAATATATTACAGGGCGGTAGATAATATATTACAGAGGGTGTTAATATATTACAGGGCGGGAGATAATATATTACAGAGGGCGTTAATATATTACAGAGGGCGGGAGATAATATATTACAGAGGGCGTTAATATATTACAGGGCGGGAGATAATATATTACAGGGCGGGAGATAATATATTACAGGGCGGGAGATAATATATTACAGGGCGGGAGATAATATATTACAGAGGGCGGGAGATAATATATTACAGGGCGGGAGATAATATATTACAGAGGGCGGGAGATAATATATTACAGAGGGCGGGAGATGATATATTACAGAGGGCGTGAGATGATATATTACAGAGGGCGTGAGATGATATATTACAGGGCGGGAGATAATATATTACAGAGGGCGGGAGATAATATATTACAGAGGGCGGGAGATAATATATTACAGAGGGCGGGAGATGATATATTACAGAGGGCGGGAGATGATATATTACAGAGGGCGGGAGATGATATATTACAGGGCGGGAGATGATATATTACAGTGGGCGTGAGATGATATATTACAGAGGGCGGGAGATGATATATTACAGAGGGCGGGAGATGATATATTACAGAGGGCTGGAGATGATATATTACAGTGGACGGGAGATGATATATTACAGTGGACGGGAGTTGATATATTACAGAGGGCGGGAGATGATATATTACAGAGGGCGGGAGATGATATATTACAGAGGGCGGGAGATGATATATTACAGAGGGCGTGAGATGATATATTATAGAGGGCGTGAGATGATATATTACAGAGGGCGTGAGATGATATATTACAGAGGGCGGGAGATGATATATTACAGGGCGGGAGATGATATATTACAGGGCGGGAGATGATATATTACAGAGGGCGGGAGATGATATATTACAGAGGGCATGAGATGATATATTACAGAGGGCGGGAGATGATATATTACAGAGGGCGTGAGATGATATATTACAGAGGGCGGGAGATGATATATTACAGAGGGCGGGAGATGATATATTACAGAGGGCGGGAGATAATATATTACAGAGGGCGGGAGATGATATATTACAGAGGGCATGAGATGATATATTACAGAGGGCGGGAGATGATATATTACAGAGGGCGGGAGATGATATATTACAGAGGGCGGGAGATGATATATTACAGAGGGCGGGAGATGATATATTACAGAGGGCGGGAGATGATATATTACAGAGGGCGGGAGATAATATATTACAGAGGGCGGGAGATGATATATTACAGAGGGCGGGAGATGATATATTACAGAGGGCGGGAGATGATATATTACAGGGCGGGAGATGATATATTACAGAGGGCGGGAGATAATATATTACAGAGGGTGGGAGATGATATATTACAGAGGGCGGGAGATGATATATTACAGAGGGCGGGAGATGATATATTACAGAGGGCGTGGATAATATATTACAGAGGGCGGGAGATAATATATTACAGAGGGCGGGAGATGATATATTACAGGGCGGGAGATGATATATTACAGAGGGCGGGAGATGATATATTACAGAGGGCGGGAGATGATATATTACAGAGGGCGGGAGATGATATATTACAGAGGGCGGGAGATGATATATTACAGGGCGGGAGATGATATATTACAGAGGGCGGGAGATGATATATTACAGAGGGCGGGAGATGATATATTACAGAGGGCGAGAGATAATATATTACAGAGGGTGCTCTCCCCGCAGGTTCGGGCCAGCGCTATCGCACAGGACGCGGATCAGAACTATGACTACGCCAGTAACAGCGCAGTTTTGCACCTGGACTCGGGGGATGAAATCTACGTGAAACTGGACGGTGGAAAAGCCCACGGTGGGAACAACAATAAGTACAGCACCTTCTCGGGGTTCATATTGTACCCGGACTAGAGGCTGGCAGGATGGGGGAGGTCGCTGTGAGGGGCACATGGGGGGAGGTCGCTGTGTGAGGGCACATGGGGGGAGGTCGCTGTGTGAGGGGACATGGGGAGAGGTCGCTGTGTGAGGGCACATGGGGGGAGGTCACTGTGTGAGGGGCACATGGGGGGAGGTCGCTGTGTGAGGGCACATGGGGGGGTCGCTGTGAAGGGCACTTGGGGGGAGGTCGCTGTGAAGGGCACATGGGGGGAGGTCGCTGTGTGAGGGGACATGGGGAGAGGTCGCTGTGTGAGGGCACATGGGGGGAGGTCGCTGTGTGAGGGGCACATGTGGGGAGGTCGCTGTGTGAAGGGACATGGGGGAGGTCGCTGTGTGAGGGACACATGGGGGGAGGTCGCTGTGAGGGCACATGGGGGGAGGTCGCTGTGTGAGGGGCACATGGGGGGAGGTCGCTGTGTGAGGGGCACATGGGGGGAGGTCGCTGTGTGAGGGGCACATGGGGGGAGGTCGCTGTGTGAGGGGCACATGGGGGGAGGTCGCTGTGTGAGGGCACATGGGGGGAGGTCGCTGTGTGAGGGGCACATGGGGGAGGTCGCTGTGTGAGGGATACATGGGGGGAGGTCGCTGTGTGAGGGCACATGGGGGGAGGTCCCTGTGTGGGGGGCACATGGGGGAGGTCACTGTGTGAGGGGCACATGGGGGGAGGTCGCTGTGTGGGGGGCACATGGGGGGAGGTCACTGTGTGAGGGGCACATGGGGGGAGGTCGCTGTGTGAGGGACACATGGGGGGGTCGCTGTGAAGGGCACTTGGGGGGAGGTCGCTGTGAGGGGCACATGGGGGGAGGTCGCTGTGTGAGGGAACATGGGGAGAGGTCGCTGTGTGAGGGCACATGGGGGGAGGTCGCTGTGTGAGGGGCACATGTGGGGAGGTCGCTGTGTGAAGGGACATGGGGGAGGTCGCTGTGTGAGGGGCACATGGGGGGAGGTCGCTGTGTGAGGGGCACATGGGGGGAGGTCGCTGTGAGGGCACATGGGGGGAGGTCGCTGTGAGGGCACATGGGGGGAGGTCGCTGTGTGAGGGGCACATGGGGGGAGGTCGCTGTGTGAGGGGACATGGGGGAGGTCGCTGTGTGAGGGGCACATGGGGGGAGGTCGCTGTGTGAGGGGCACATGGGGGGAGGTCGCTGTGTGAGGGGCACATGGGGGGAGGTCGCTGTGTGAGGGCACATGGGGGAGGTCACTGTGTGAGGGGCACATGGGGGGAGGTCGCTGTGTGAGGGACACATGGGGGGGTCGCTGTGAAGGGCACTTGGGGGGAGGTCGCTGTGAGGGGCACATGGGGGGAGGTCGCTGTGTGAGGGAACATGGGGAGAGGTCGCTGTGTGAGGGCACATGGGGGGAGGTCGCTGTGTGAGGGGCACATGTGGGGAGGTCGCTGTGTGAAGGGACATGGGGGAGGTCGCTGTGTGAGGGGCACATGGGGGGAGGTCGCTGTGTGAGGGGCACATGGGGGGAGGTCGCTGTGTGAGGGGCACATGGGGGGAGGTCGCTGTGTGAGGGCACATGGGGGGAGGTCGCTGTGTGAGGGGCACATGGGGGAGGTCGCTGTGTGAGGGACACATGGGGGGAGGTCGCTGTGTGAGGGCACATGGGGGGAGGTCCCTGTGTGGGGGGCACATGGGGGAGGTCGCTGTGTGAGGGGGACATGGGGGGAGGTCGCTGTGTGGGGGGCACATGGGGGAGGACGCTTTGTGAGGGGCACATGGGGGGAGGTCGCTGTGAGGGCACATGGGGGAGGTCGCTGTGTGAGGGGCACATGGGGGGAGGTCGCTGTGTGAGGGGCACATGGAGGGGAGGTCGCTGTGTGAGGGGCACATGGTGGGAGGTCGCTGTGTGAGGGGCACATGGGGGGAGGTCGCTGTGTGAGGGGCACATGGGGGGGGGTCGCAGTGAGGGGCACATGGGGGGAGGTCGCTGTGTGAGGGCACATGGGGGGGAGGTCACTGTGTGAGGGGCACATGGGGGGAGGTCGCTGTGTGAGGGACACATGGGGGGGAGGTCACTGTGTGAGGGCACATGGGGGGAGGTCGCTGTGTGAGGGGCACATGGGGGGAGGTCGCTGTGTGAGGGGTACATGGGGGGAGGTCGCTGTGTGAGGGGCACATGGGGGGAGGTCGCTGTGTGAGGGGCACATGGGGGGAGGTCGCTGTGTGAGGGGCACATGGGGGGAGGTCGCTGTGTGAGGGGCACATGGGGGGAGGTCGCTGTGTGAGGGGCACATGGGGGGAGGTCGCTGTGTGAGGGCACATGGGGGGAGGTCGCTGTGTGAGGGGCACATGGGGGGAGGTCGCTGTGTGAGGGCACATGGGGGGAGGTCACTGTGTGAGAGCACATGGGGGGAGGTCGCTGTGTGAGGGGCACATGGGGGGAGGTCGCTGTGTGAGGGCACATGGGGGGAGGTCGCTGTGAGGGGCACATGGGGGAAGGTCGCTGTGTGAGGGGCACATGGGGGGAGGTCGCTGTGTGAGGGGCACATGGGGGGAGGTCGATGTGTGAGGGGCACATGGGGGGAGGTCGCTGTGTGAGGGCACATGGGGGGAGGTCGCTGTGTGAGGGCACATGGGGGGAGGTCGCTGTGTGAGGGCACATGGGGGAGGTCGCTGTGTGGGGGGCACATGGGGGGAGGTCGCTGTGTGAGGGGCACATGGGGGGAGGTCGCTGTGTGAGGGGCACATGGGGGGAGGTCGCTGTGTGGCGGGCACATGGGGGGAGGTCGCTGTGTGGGGGGAACATGGGGGGAGGTCGCTGTGTGAGGGGCACATGGGGGAGGTCGCTGTGTGGGGGGCACATGGGGGGAGGTCGCTGTGTGAGGGGCACATGGGGGGAGGTCGCTGTGTGGGGGGCACATTAGCTGGGAGATCCCTCCACGTTTTAATGACATTCGTGACAGCCGAGCTGGGAAATGCTCAGATATTTTATATTGTTATATCACAGCCTCCAAATTCCTGGACTGAAGCATCAGCGGCTGAGAAAGTGTCACCTAACCCCCTAACCCGTGAGAAAGTGTCACCTAACCGTGACAATCCGTCTAAATGCTTCTGATAAATAGAATTAAAACACGTGTTACCAATGACATATCTCTGTCCCCATGAATTTAAATGGTGCAGTGGTCCCCAACCCCTGTCGTAAAGAACACCCAACACGCCAGGTTGCAGAATATCCCTGCTTCAGCACAGGTGTGCCAGCGAAATAGAGTATGACAATGATTGAGCCACCTGTGCTGAAGCAGGGATATGCATAACACGTGGCCTTTTGGGGGTTATTGAGGACAGCAGATGGGAACTGCTGAGATATTGTAATTTGATTTTTTCCCTAATACTCTTGCTTTAACTGGTTAACCCCATCACTGCTGGAGCCTCTAGCATAGAAGGGGTTACACCATGAAACCAGCTGCTTCAGGATGCATACTTATTTCTGTGCCATGAAGTTATACATCACATGATTGTAGGGTCCCTTTGCGTCCCTGAGGTGGCTGCACATATATCTGATTTTATTTTCAAGTGATTTGAGCTGAAATTAACAAAAAGCTCCAAGTCTGAAACTAAACTTAATTTCACTTCAGTGTCTATTCTGTCAACAAAATCATTAAATTAACTTTTTAGACAATATTCTCCTCTGTGTGTTTGTGACATCTGCTCTGTAAGGACAGTCTGAGAATTGCAAACAGCTGCATATGAGGAATGAGTCTCCTTATAAAGCCCATTTCCTCTGCATACAATACAATATACTGTGAATGGGTGGTGGGGGGGGGGGGGGAGAGAAAAGGGGAGGGAGAGAGAGACAAGGGGATAGAGGGAGGAGGGAGAAAAGGGGGAAGAGAGAGAAAAGGGGAGGGAGAGAGAGAGAAAAGGGGGGAGAGAGAGCAAGAGAAGGGGAGAAAGAGGAGAGACGAGAGAAAGGGGGAGGGAGAGAGGAGAGAGAAAAGGGGAGGGAGAGAGAGACAAGTGGAGAGAGAGAGAGAGAGAGGGAGAGAGAAAAGGGGGGAGAGCGAGTGATAAAAAGGGGAGAAGGTCTGGAACTTAATGATTTATTTTGATACAGTGTTACTTTGCATTTTGATATTCACAATTAGAACAAGTCACAAATATCTGGCACTTCTATCGGTATGAGCAGGTGTGCGGACGTGCTGGCGTGCGCACGTGCAGGTGGGTGCTCGTGCAGGAGGGTGTACGCGTAGGTGGGTGTACGCGCTGGTGGGTGCATGTGCAGGTAGGTGCTCGTGCAGGAAGGTGTACGCGCTGGTGGGTGCATGTGCAGGTGGGTGCTCGTGCAGGCATGCGCAACTGCAGGTGGGTGCTCACGCAGGCATGTGCATGTGCAGGTGGGTGCACGCGCAGGTGGGTGCACGCGCAGGTGGGTGCACGTGCAGGTCAGTATATACAGCTGTTCTGATCATGGACTCCTATTACAAGTGAAAAACAGAATACACAAGGACTTTCTTAGTAACAGAAGTTTTCTATAAACCGATAGAAGTGCTGGATATCTGTGACTGGGTCATACATCACACATACTCATCATTTGGGACCAATGTTTAAGGGGGTGATATTTCCACCAATGCAAAAGGTACATATTTCTGTGAGGGAGTCGTTAGCATAAGGCTAACTATAAAATCCCTGCAGTTATGACATGAATAATATCACTTTACCTTGGTGTGACCATTAAACTTTGGAAAAGAACCCACATTTGAAATCTCTAACCCAATAAATATTGATGGTTTATATCATTTTCCAAATCGTATGTTTGTTTTTTTTCTCCTCTGAACTTTGGTTTTATTTGAAGTTTGTAGCTATTTGTAAAGCAGAAAGTTCAAGAACAAGGAGCTTTGATGAACAATTAGTATTTTCCAGTTCTGTGTGTATAATATTTTTGGGAGCATGTTTCAAAGTCGCTGGCAAAATCAGGTGCAAATTCAGTAGCTCATGTGTCCTATTTGGCCCCTAATCCTTTCTGACTTCTTCCTCCGATAAGAAGCAGCTTAGATTCAAAGCCTTTGGTTTAAATGTAAAAAAAATTAAATTGACATGCAGAGGAAACAAAGGGAACAGCCCTCCATGCGAGCGCCTCCATTCTCTGCATTAAGAAGCAATTTGTACTTCTAACAGAGACCCAGCCGTTCTCTTTCTACAAAAGGGCAATGAAGATGCCTTGCTGGGGAATTGCTGCTCACAACACTTAAACACATTTGAATGTTAAACTCCTGAATGTGTATTCCCCGGGGGGAGCTTCTCCTTCCCATTCAGATGCAGGTCTTGCTGTGAGTGTCTGCCAACGTGTCAGGCGCTAAGAGGATGATGGATTGATGAGGGAAGTCCCAAGCCCACAGTGATCTATGTATGTCCCATTAGCAGTGTCACACACAGCCCCAGCCACGCTGCACATCACCACTTACCTGCCTGGCACTAATCACCTGGCCAGATTACTCCATGAAAAGAACCCCAGTGAGACACACAATCAGCACCACGGACAGCTGCCCGCCCGGCCCGGGAAGGTCCCCTCCTCTGCTCCTGATTGTGCGGATCTGGGAGGACGTCCGACAAGTTCTGTGACATTTGTTAAGGGGACTGAAGTCTGACAATCATTAACCTGCTCCCTAATTGTAAAGCAGTTTGGTCTCTCCCTCTCTGTCCTGTGCGCGCTCTCTCTCTCTCTCTCTGTCCTGTTCTCCTCTTCTCTCCCCCCTCTGTCCTGTGCTCCTCTCCTCTCTCTCTCTGTGTCCTGTGCTCCTCTTCTCTCCCCCCTCTGTCCTGTGCTCCTCTCTCCTCTCTCTCTCTCTCTGTCCTGTGCTCCTCTTCTCTCCCCCTCTGTCCTGTGATCCTATTCTCTATCTGTCCTGTGCTCCTTTCCTCTCTCTCTCTGTGTCCTGTGCTCCTCTTCTCTCCCCCCTCTGTCCTATGCTCCTCTCCTCTCTCTCTCTGTCCTGTGATCCTATTCTCTCCCCCCTCTGTCCTGTGATCCTATTCTCTCCCCCCTCTGTCCTGTGATCCTCTTCTCTCCCCCCTCTGTCCTGTGATCCTATTCTCTATCTGTCCTGTGCTCCTCTTCTCTCCCCCCTCTGTCCTGTGATCCTCTTCTCTCTCCCTCATTCCTGTGCTCTTCTCTCTCTGTCCTGTGCTCCTCATCTCTCTCTCCCCCTGTCCTCTGATCCTCTTCTTTCTATGTCCTGTGCTCTGCTTCTCTCTCTCCCCCTCTATCTCCCTCTGTCCTGTGCTCCTCTTCTCCCCCCCCCCTGTCCTGTGCTCCTCTTCTCTCTCCCCTTCTGTCCTGTGCTCCTCTTCCCCCCCCTGTCCTGTGCTCCTCTTCTCTCTCCCCCTCTGTCCTGTGCTCCTCTTCTCCCCCCCCCTGTCCTGTGCTCCTCTTCTCTCTTTCTCCCTCATTCTATATTTACATACCTGTGAACTGCTCAACAACTGACATACTCTCACGTGTCTTTGTTAGTTAAGCGGGAAAATCTCCAAGAAGTTATTTAGATTGCAAGCTCTTGGGAGCAGGGATCCTATCCCCTACTAATGTTGTAATAGGTTAATTAAGTTGTGCACGGGAAGTTGTGCACGGGAAGTTGTGCACGGGAAGTTGTGCTCGGGAAGTTGTGCACGGGAAGTTGTGCACGGGAAGTTGTGTACGGGAAGTTGTGCACGGGAAGTTGTGCACGGGAAGTTGTGCTCGGGAAGTTGTGCACGGGAAGTTGTGCACTGGAAGTTATGCAAACACAGCCCTGACCAGCAAACACAGCCCTGACCAGCAAACACAGCCACTGACCAGCAAACACTGCCACTGACCAGCAAACACAGCCACTGACCAGGAAACACAGCCCTGACCAGCAAACACAGCCACTGACCAGCAAACACTGCCACTGACCAGCAAACACAGCCACTAACCAGGAAACACAGCCCTGACCAGCACAGCCACTAACCAGGAAACACAGCCCTGACCAGCAAACACAGCCACTAACCAGGAAACACAGCCCTGACCAGCAAACACAGCCACTGACCAGGAAACACAGCCCTGACCAGCAAACACAGCCACTGACCAGGAAACACAGCCCTGACCAGCAAACACAGCCACTGACCAGGAAACACAGCCCTGACCAGCAGAGCCACTAACCAGGAAACACAGCCCTGACCAGCAAACACAGCCACTGACCAGGAAACACAGCCCTGACCAGCAAACACAGCCACTAACCAGGAAACACAGCCCTGACCAGCAAACACAGCCACTAACCAGGAAACACAGCCCTGACCAGCAAACACAGCCACTAACCAGGAAACACAGCCCTGACCAGCAAACACAGCCACTAACCAGGAAACACAGCCCTGACCAGCAAACACAGCCACTAACCAGGAAACACAGCCCTGACCAGCAAACACAGCCACTAACCAGGAAACACAGCCCTGACCAGCAAACACAGCCACTAACCAGGAAACACAGCCCTGACCAGCAAACACAGCCACTAACCAGGAAACACAGCCCTGACCAGCAAACACAGCCACTAACCAGGAAACACAGCCCTGACCAGCAAACACAGCCACTAACCAGGAAACACAGCCCTGACCAGCAAACACAGCCACTAACCAGGAAACACAGCCCTGACCAGCAAACACAGCCACTAACCAGGAAACACAGCCCTGACCAGCAAACACAGCCACTAACCAGGAAACACAGCCCTGACCAGCAAACACAGCCACTAACCAGGAAACACAGCCCTGACCAGCAAACACAGCCACTAACCAGGAAACACAGCCCTGACCAGCAAACACAGCCACTAACCAGGAAACACAGCCCTGACCAGCAAACACAGCCACTAACCAGGAAACACAGCCCTGACCAGCAAACACAGCCACTAACCAGGAAACACAGCCCTGACCAGCAAACACTGCCACTAACCAGGAAACACAGCCCTGACCAGCAAACACAGCCACTAACCAGGAAACACAGCCCTGACCAGCAACCACAGCCACTGACCAGGAAACACAGCCCTGACCAGCAAACACTGCCACTGACCAGCAAACAGAGCCACTGACCAGCAAACAGAGCCACTGACCAGCAAACACAGCCACTGACCAGGAAACACCGCCCTGACTAGCAACCACTGGCACTGACCAGGAAACACAGCCACTGACCAGGAAACACAGCCACTGACCAGGAAACAGCCACTGACCAGGATACAGAGCCATTGACCAGCAAACAGGATCACTGGCCAGGAAACAGGGCCACCTCAATGTATGGGCTGATATGGTATTAATGAACATTGGTTTATCTAAGTTGAAGTTAATGTGAGTTCTGTATTTGGATTTGCTTCTTTGCAATGCACCAGAATTCTCATCCTAAATCAGCCCCGTTAATAATATCTGGTAAGGTTTTACTTTCAAGATGAGTCCTGAGTACCTGAAGCAGGTGGAGAGTGACAGTTATACAGAGGCCCCGAATTCAGTGCTGCTAAAATCACACAATCCACAGGTACGTCGAGAACGTACACGGGCAGCTCCCCCACTGCTCATAAAACAGGGCCCTAAATAGGATTGTTGTGTTCTCTCTGTGTAAATGGCCAGAAATAATTGCAAACTGTATTATATTAAATAAATGCATTATTAATAGAACAATATGTATATTATACATTCACATACATTATAGAAATATTCATGTCAACAATTCATACCAAGTTATTTAATGGGTCAAAATCTCCAGATACAAAATAACTGCCCACGATTGTGTTCAATGTGATTTTCCTGGGTACATGAGATCCGTTTTCTTTACCCCCCAGTATAAACACCCACGAGACTCTGATAAATGATTCATTTAATGCCATTTGAATTCAGGTTATTGCGAGTCAACTTTGTGCAAATGTTGACATTTCTAAAAGATTAAAAATGACTAGAAGGTGTTTCCCAGTTTTTATTGAATGTCCCCTTTTTTTTAACTTCACTTTTCACCAATGTCCAAAATCCCCCAAATGTGCGAATGTTTTGCAGATCTGCAGTCGCCGCCCTGCTCCCAATGTCCCTATCCAGGAGGGGATAATTACAAAGTGACACATACATTTATCAGAGGGAATAAAAATACTTTCACAGGAAGAGTACCACTGCAGTGACTCCCATTTATAACTGGAGAAGGGATGGAGCTGAGGTATCATTTATCATTGCCACAGGCCAAACAGAAATCTGGGGTGAATGCAACAGTTTCTCTCTAAATATTGTGCGCTGCTGTCTGTCACTTCTGCTGATTAGGGAACAGACGGTGAATACAACGTAATACTCAACAAACAAACTCCAAGAAGTCATTTGCAAAGCAGAAAGAAAACAAATACAAGCCAAGGACACCGCTACAAAGCGAGACAGGGAGATGGATTTCATTACAATCCCAGGAGCTGCACAGACAGAGAGTGTGTGCTTAGAAATGTGAGAGCAAGCAGGAACAGCAGCAGAAAATAAATACACGGCAATATAAAGCAATACTGAGTATGAGAATGACCGCTCAGGATGTCTGTATATTGCAGATCCAAGTTCTAGTAGCTGCATTGGTCCTGGAGAAGAGCCAATTTGTGGTAGGTTGTGATACCAGGTGATCAACAGGACAGTGCAACACAGACCCAGTTAGGCTGAGATTATAGTGGGGGCGCGGGCACTCCTGCCGCTTAAGCGATTTGTGCTCATAGGGTTTACGCTTGGCGGAGGCGTCACCAGGCTGGTTCGCCGTGATTGGCTGAACCACTCACGTGACGCGGCCGCCGCGCGGAAAGACAAATTGTCTTTTCAAAAATCTGCCGCGCAGTCGCTCCTAATCGCGTGCGCGCCATCGCACCTAATATAATCTCAGCCTTATATTGTACAGAGCTTTCCAAACCTCACAGGTCTCTTCTTCATGTGTACAGAGCTTTCCAACCCTCACATGTCTCTTCTTCATGTGTACAGAGCTTTCCAAACCTCACAGGTCTCTTCTTCACGTGTACAGAGCTTTCCAACCCTCACAGGTCTCTTCTTTATGTGTACAGAGCTTTCCAAACCTCACAGGTCTCTTCTTCGTGTGTACAGAGCTTTCCAACCCTCACAGGTCTCTTCTTTATGTGTACAGAGCTTTCCAAACCTCACAGGTCTCTTTGGGCTGTGTACAGCGATTGCTTGTACATTTAACAAATCTCATGTTGATCTCCTCACAACAAACCTACATATTGTAGAGAACAGAGAAAGCTTGGGTTGTTAGAAATGTGATGTCTTTATTTTGCATTTGTCACTCCCCAATGTGAGTGTCCTGATTCCTCTCTCTCATTCTCCTCTCATATTCAAAACGTTTCTAAAAAACTTGTCGCTTTTTCCTCCTCAATATCACAAAGATACGCCCTTTCCTCTGTTACTCAACTGCTAAAACTCTGACTCAGGCCCTCAGTCTCTCCCGTCTTGATTACTGTAACCTCCTGCTGTCCGGCCTTCCTGCCTCTGACCTGTCTCCCCTACAATCTATCCTAAACGCTGCATCCAGAATCACTCTACTCTTTCCGAGATCTGTCTCAGCATCTCCCCTCCTGAAATCCCTCTCCTGGCTTCCGATCAAATCCCGCATCTCACACTCCATTCTTCTCCTCACTTTTAAAGCTTTACATTCTTCTGCCCCTCCTTACATCTCAGCCCTAATTTCTCGCTATGCACCACCCCGACTCTTGCGTTCTTCTCAAGGATGTCTTCTTTCTACCCCCTTTGTATCTAAAGCCCTCTCCCGCCTTAAACCTTTCTCACTTTCTGCCCCACACCTCTGGAATGCCCTTCCCCTCAGTACCCGACTAGCACCCTCTCTATCCACCTTTAAGACCCACCTTAAGACACACTTGCTTAAAGAAGCATATGAATAGCACTGTGGATAATACTGAACACATGATACATAAAGCTTGGCCCCCTGCAGACGCACTTACCAGAACTCCCTCCTACTGTCTCTGTACGTTCTCCCTACCTACCAATTAGACTGTAAGCTCCTCGGGGCAGGGTCTCCTTTTCCTTAATGTTACTTTTATGTCTGAAGCACTTATTCCCATGATCTGTTATTTATATTATCTGTTATTTATTTGATATGTATTGGAAAAGAAGTTATATCAGTGGCGCTCAACACTGTAATGATCAAAGCAATTCTAATAGATATTATAAAATATATATTATAAAATATACAACCGGAGCCACGGAAATCGCCCGTCCGATTGGATGCGAAAACAGGATGTAATCAGGCAATGGATAATTCAAAGAGTATCCCCTCTTATGGATAGCTGCTGCAGCAGCAGCAGCAGCAGCAGCAGCAGCAGCAGCAGCAGCAGCAGCAGCAGCAGCAGCAGCAGCTATCCATAAGAGGGGATACTCTTTGAATTATCCATTGCATGATTACATCCTGTTTTCGCATCCAATCGGACGGGCGATTTCCGTGGCTCTGGTTGTGTATTTTATAATATATATTTTATAATATCTATTAGAATTGCTTTGATCATTACAGTGTTGAGCGCCACTGATATAACTTCTTTTCCAATACATATCAAATAAATAACAGATAATATAAATAACAGATCATGGGAATAAGTGCTTCAGACATAAAAGTAACATTAAGGAAACCAATAGTCTGTATTCAATGTTAAGAATAGGGTTACATAGGTATATAAACTGTGTCAACCCTACAGTTCTTGTTCTTCTGATTTCACCTGGAATGTCACCGGATTGCTGGAGAATTGCTAGCTGATACTTCTCCATTCCCCAAATCTAAGTAAGTGTTACCTTCTTGCCTGTTAATTGTACTATATTGCTGTGTTCACCTTTTTAAGGAATAAATATATTTTATTATATCTAAGCCTCGTTCAGTTCAACCCAGATATTTGGTGTTTGTTATATCTTGTCATAAGCTACCGTGACACTTACCTTCAGGACTCACCACTCATCTCCTCTTCCCTACATATCAGCTTTCATTCTTACTATGCCCCTGCTCGTCTCCTGCGCTCTGCCCATAACTGTCTCCTCTCCACCTTTTGCACCTCTACTGCTCTCTCGCCTTAAACCCCTTTCCCTCACTGTCCATTACCTGTGGAACTTCCTTACACTCTCTCTATATGCCAAGCACCTTCTCTCCCCACATTTAAGACAAACCTTTAAACTCACCTCAAATTAAGCATTTCATTAGCCCGTACTCTTGGCTACTGTCCCACACCCACAGTCACTCCTACCAAGCACTGCCATCTACTGTCCCACACCCACAGTCACTCCTACCAAGCACTGCCATCTACTGTCCCACACCCACAGTCACTCCTACCAAGCACTGCCATCTACTGTCCCACACCCACAGTCACTCCTACCAAGCACTGCCATCTACTGTCCCACACCCACAGTCACTCCTACCGAGCACTGCCATCTACTGTCCCACACCCACAGTCACTCCTACCAAGCACTGCCATCTACTGTCCCACACCCACAGTCACTCCTACCAAGCACTGCCATCTACTGTCCCACACCCACAGTCACTCCTACCAAGCACTGCCATCTACTGTCCCACACCCACAGTCACTCCTACCGAGCACTGCCATCTACTGTCCCACACCCACAGTCACTCCTACCAAGCACTGCCATCTACTGTCCCACACCCACAGTCACTCCCACCATGCAATGCCATCTACTGTCCCACACCCACAGTCACTCCTACCGAGCACTGCCATCTACTGTCCCACACCCACAGTCACTCCTACCAAGCACTGCCATCTACTGTCCCACACCCACAGTCACTCCTACCAAGCACTGCCATCTACTGCCCCACACCCACAGTCACTCCTACCAAGCACTGCCATCTACTGTCCCACACCCACAGTCACTCCTACCAAGCACTGCCATCTACTGTCCCACACCCACAGTCACTCCTACCAAGCACTGCCATCTACTGTCCCACACCCACAGTCACTCCTACCAAGCACAGCCATCTACTGTCCCACACCCACAGTCACTCCTACCAAGCACTGCCATCTACTGTCCCACACCCACAGTCACTCCTACCGAGCACAGCCATCTACTGTCCCACACCCACAGTCACTCCTACCGAGCACTGCCATCTACTGCCCCACACTCACAGTCACTCCTACCAAGCACTGCCATCTACTGTCCCCCACCCACAGTCACTCCTACCAAGCACTGCCATCTACTGCCCCACACCCACAGTCACTCCTACCAAGCACTGCCATCTACTGTCCCACACCCACAGTCACTCCTACCAAGCACTGCCATCTACTGTCCCACACCCACAGTCACTCCTACCGAGCACTGCCATCTACTGTCCCACACCCACAGTCACTCCTACCAAGCACTGCCATCTACTGTCCCACACCCACAGTCACTCCCACCATGCAATGCCATCTACTGTCCCACACCCACAGTCACTCCTACCGAGCACTGCCATCTACTGTCCCACACCCACAGTCACTCCTACCAAGCACTGCCATCTACTGTCCCACACCCACAGTTACTCCTACCAAGCACTGCCATCTACTGCCCCACACCCACAGTCACTCCTACCAAGCACTGCCATCTACTGTCCCACACCCACAGTCACTCCTACCAAGCACTGCCATCTACTGTCCCACACCCACAGTCACTCCTACCAAGCACTGCCATCTACTGTCCCACACCCACAGTCACTCCTACCAAGCACAGCCATCTACTGTCCCACACCCACAGTCACTCCTACCAAGCACTGCCATCTACTGTCCCACACCCACAGTCACTCCTACCGAGCACAGCCATCTACTGTCCCACACCCACAGTCACTCCTACCGAGCACTGCCATCTACTGCCCCACACCCACAGTCACTCCTACCAAGCACTGCCATCTACTGTCCCCCACCCACAGTCACTCCTACCAAGCACTGCCATCTACTGCCCCACACCCACAGTCACTCCTACCAAGCACTGCCATCTACTGTCCCACACCCACAGTCACTCCTACCAAGCACTGCCATCTACTGTCCCCTACGCACAGTCACTCCTACCAAGCACAGCCATCTACTGTCCCACACCCACAGTAACTCCTACCAAGCTCTGCCATCTACTGTCCCACACCCACAGTCACTCCTACCAAGCACTGCCATCTACTGTCCCACACCCACAGTCACTCCTACCGAGCACAGCCATCTACTGTCCCACACCCACAGTCACTCCTACCGAGCACTGTCATCTACTGCCCCACACCCACAGTCACTCCTACCAAGCACTGCCATCTACTGTCCCCCACCCACAGTCACTCCTACCAAGCACTGCCATCTACTGCCCCACACCCACAGTCACTCCTACCAAGCACTGCCATCTACTGTCCCACACCCACAGTCACTCCTACCAAGCACTGCCATCTACTGTCCCACACCCACAGTCACTCCTACCGAGCACTGCCATCTACTGTCCCACACCCACAGTCACTCCTACCAAGCACTGCCATCTACTGTCCCACACCCACAGTCACTCCCACCATGCAATGCCATCTACTGTCCCACACCCACAGTCACTCCTACCGAGCACTGCCATCTACTGTCCCACACCCACAGTCACTCCTACCAAGCACTGCCATCTACTGTCCCACACCCACAGTCACTCCTACCAAGCACTGCCATCTACTGCCCCACACCCACAGTCACTCCTACCAAGCACTGCCATCTACTGTCCCACACCCACAGTCACTCCTACCAAGCACTGCCATCTACTGTCCCACACCCACAGTCACTCCTACCAAGCACTGCCATCTACTGTCCCACACCCACAGTCACTCCTACCAAGCACAGCCATCTACTGTCCCACACCCACAGTCACTCCTACCAAGCACTGCCATCTACTGTCCCACACCCACAGTCACTCCTACCGAGCACAGCCATCTACTGTCCCACACCCACAGTCACTCCTACCGAGCACTGCCATCTACTGCCCCACACCCACAGTCACTCCTACCAAGCACTGCCATCTACTGTCCCCCACCCACAGTCACTCCTACTAAGCACTGCCATCTACTGCCCCACACCCACAGTCACTCCTACCAAGCACTGCCATCTACTGTCCCACACCCACAGTCACTCCTACCAAGCAATGCCATCTACTGTCCCCCACGCACAGTCACTCCTACCAAGCACAGCCATCTACTGTCCCACACCCACAGTAACTCCTACCAAGCTCTGCCATCTACTGTCCCACACCCACAGTCACTCCTACCAAGCACTGCCATCTACTGTCCCACACCCACAGTCACTCCTACCAAGCACTGCCATCTACTGTCCCACACCCACAGTCACTCCTACCAAGCACTGCCATCTACTGTCCCACACCCACAGTCACTCCTACCAAGCACTGCCATCTACTGTCCCCCACGCACAGTCACTCCTACCAAGCACAGCCATCTACTGTCCCACACCCACAGTAACTCCTACCAAGCTCTGCCATCTACTGTCCCACACCCACAGTCACTCCTACCAAGCACTGCCATCTACTGTCCCACACCCACAGTCACTCCTACCAAGCACTGCCATCTACTGTCCCACACCCACAGTCACTCCTACCAAACACTGCCATCTACTGTCCCACACCCACAGTCACTCCTACCAAGCACTGCCATCTACTGCCCCACACCCACAGTCACTCCTACCAAGCACTGCCATCTACTGCCCCACACCCACAGTCACTCCTACCAAGCACTGCCATCTACTGTCCCACACCCACAGTCACTCCTACCAAGCACTGCCATCTACTGTCCCACACCCACAGTCACTCCTACCAAGCACTGCCATCTACTGTCCCACACCCACAGTCACTCCTACCAAGCACTGCCATCTACTGCCCTACATCCACAGTCACTCCTACCAAGCACTGCCATCTACTGTCCCACACCCACAGTCACTCCCACCATGCAATGCCATCTACTGTCCCACACCCACAGTCACTCCCACCATGCAATGCCATCTACTGTCCCACACCCACAGTCACTCCTACCGAGCACTGCCATCTACTGTCCCACACCCACAGTAACTCCTACCAAGCTCTGCCATCTACTGTCCCACACCCACAGTCACTCCTACCAAGCACTGCCATCTACTGCCCCACACCCACAGTCACTCCTACCAAGCACTGCCATCTACTGCCCCACACCCACAGTCACTCCTACCAAGCACTGCCATCTACTGTCCCACACCCACAGTCACTCCTACCAAGCACTGCCATCTACTGTCCCACACCCACAGTCACTCCTACCAAGCACTGACATCCACTGTCCCACACCCACAGTCACTCCTTCCAAGCACTGCCATCTACTGCCCCACACCCACAGTCACTCCTACCAAGCACTGCCATCTACTGTCCCACACCCACAGTCACTCCTACCAAGCACTGCCATCTACTGTCCCACACCCACAGTCACTCCCACCAAGCACTGCCATCTACTGTCCCACACCCACAGTCACTCCTACCAAGCACTGCCATCTACTGCCCCACACCCACAGTCACTCCTACCAAGCACTGCCATCTACTGCCCCACACCCACAGTCACTCCTACCAAGCACTGCCATCTACTGCACTTATTCCCTCACCTGCTTCCTCTGTAACTCTCCCATCATACCACTTAAATTGTAAGCTCCCTGGGGCAGGGATTTCCTTTCCTATTGCCTGATCTTATCTGTTGCATTTATTGTATTATTATAATTCCCTGCACTGTATTGTCTCTCTTGTAGAGTGCCGAGTACATAGAGGGCTCTATATAAATAAAGATATACATACATAGTTTAACCCTCTAAAATTTGAGTAGATAAGAAAACGACCCCACCACAAAACATGGCAGTCCTGGCAAGGATTTGCTGAAGCAGGCCTGAAGGGATTAAATGCACAGAAATTTACATGTTTCCCCTGAATATTTCCAAATTAAAATTCCCCAGGCATGAGAAAGGAATTTAAGTTTTGAAACTGACACATCAGATCTGGTAAATAATTGATCATTGTCCTGAGCTTATGATTGTGTCGTTTAAAAAGGTGATTAACAAGCAGAATATCCAGCAGCAAAACTGCATAAATCAGGTCTCCCCGATGTGATTTCCATACAGGAGGAATCCAGGCGCTCCCGCGGGGGTCTCTGGGCAGATAAACTGGGTGTCAAAACGGTAACGGAACACAAACTGATTAACACAAACTGATTAACACAAACTGATTAACACAACCTGAATAACACAAACTGATTAACACAAACTGATTAGCACTAACTGATTAACACAAACTGAATAACACAAACTGATTAACAAAAACGGAATAACACAAACGGATTAACACAAACGGATTAACACAAACTGATTAGCACTAACTGATTAACACAAACTGAATAACACAAACTGATTAACACAAACGGAATAACACAAACGGATTAACACAAACTGAATAACACAAACTGATTAACACAAACTGATTAACACAAACTGAATAACACAAACTGATTAATACAAACTGATTAGCACTAACTGATTAACACAAACTGAATAACACAAACTGAATAACACAAACTGAATAACACAAACTGAATAACACAAACTGAATAACACAAACTGATTAATACAAACTGATTAGCACTAACTGATTAACACAAACTGAATAACACAAACTGATTAACACAAAATGATTAACACAACCTGAATAACACAAACTGATTAACACAAACGGAATAACACAAACTGAATAACACAAACTGAATAACACAAACTGATTAACACAAACTGAATAACACAAACCGAATAACACAACTAGTTGAGTTCACTGTTCTGGTGATAAAACAAGCAAGTATTAATGCTACAATACTGCCGTTTCCTGGTGCGTACATTTCTGCCTGTGCCGGGAGTGTCCCCGTGTGCAGAATTGGTGCAATAACAGCCCCGCACCCCCCGACACATCGAATAGTTCCCCTCACAGTGAATATTTTACTCGGATCGATCTCCAGGGGTCTTCTGCTTGTCATTTGTCAGCTGGGAATTTAAGCTCAGCCTGGAACAAACTCCCCCAGACACCTGCAGTGGGGGGGGGGGGGGGGGGGGGGGGGGGGCAACGTTATTTATTTTAGTATTTATTTAGTATTTTAACAATGGCTTTTTCCTGTTGGCCCTTTTGCAGGTGAAGGTGTTGGATTGTAAAGTGGAAGCACTCAGCCATTCGACGGCTTTGTAATGCATTGCATGGGCCTCTAGCAGGGAAGGGATTCAAAACTCAAAGTGTGATTGGGCCGATCCAGTTAGGAGCCCATATTAATATTCACGCAGAACCACTGTCAGTCAATGCTCTGTCCCTATTCATTTAGAGCAGGGGTGCGCAAACTGGGGGGCACCAAAAACATTATTTGGGGAGGGGGGGAGAAGGGGGGGGTGGGAAGGTGGCGGCGCTTACAGAAGCCCCCGCGCTCTTCCCCAAAGCATTTCAATTAAATGCCGGAGGGGGAGTGTGCAAGACCTCTGTAAGTTCCCTTTCCTCGTCTCCGGGGAACAACTGACACCGCGGGGTCACATGACATTGTGACAGAAACACCAGAGACAAAGTAGGAGGGGGTGGGTGCAAACAGGGGGGGGGGGGGGAGGGTGCAGGCAAAAAAGTTTGCGCACCCCTGATATAGAGCCGGGGTTTTCAACCTTTTTTTTTTTATTAAGGAACCCTATAATTGTATTGTGAAATACCCAGGACCCCCAACCCTCTCTAATAGTGCGTCTGAGATCAGATGCATTGTAAGGAACCCCAACCCTCTCTAATAGCGCGTCTGAGATCAGATACATTGTAAGGAACCCCAACCCTCGCTAATAGCGCGTCTGAGATCAGATACATTATAAGGAACCCCAACTCTCTCTAATAGCGCGTCTGAGATTAGATACATTATAAGGAACCCCAACCCTCTCTAATAGCGCGTCTGAGATCAGATACATTATAAGGAACCCCAACTCTCTCTAATAGCGCGTCTGAGATCAGATACATTATAAGGAACCCCAACCCTCTCTAATAGCGCGTCTGAGATCAGATACATTATAAGGAACCCCAACTCTCTCTAATAGCGCGTCTGAGATCAGATACATTATAAGGAACCCCAACCCTCTCTAATAGCGCGTCTGAGATCAGATACATTATAAGGAACCCCAACTCTCTCTAATAGCGCGTCTGAGATCAGATACATTATAAGGAACCCCAACTCTCTCTAATAGCGCGTCTGAGATCAGATATATTGTAAATTCTTCTGTATTTGGTACAATTTTCAAATTACTTGAAAATTGCAGGAGACACTTTGGGGATGCCCGCTGAACCCCTTTTGAAAAACCCTGGTATAGTGAGTGAATAGCTGGAAATGAATCTTTTTCCGCGTTAACACAACAGCCTGAGCGCTGGTTCTGGTGACAAATCCGCGTGTTCCCTGTTCTGTGTTGCAGTCCCCTCCAGCAGAACGAGGGTTAATAAACGCTGCAAGATTGAGCGATTTGCAGGAGACGCTGGAAGTCGCCGCAGAATATTCCGATTCATGTCACGTTTTCTTTACTCAAACTCACCAGAAGCCCCTGAGGGTTTCACTAAACTAAACTTCCCATGTTCTGGAGGATAAAACAAATCTTTTAGTTGATTTTACCCCAGACATTTCCCTTAACTACCCTCTGCTCACAGCTGTCTGAAGGAGCAACCCATCATGCTTTGCAGCTTTATTCTATCATTAACTCTCTCAGTGCCAGGTGTTGCATATTATTATTTTGCTCCAGTATGTACCTGCAGCAGTGAAACGGTTACATACGTCTTTACAAACTTCGCTCTTTAGTGTCTGATCACAGGATCATTGTTTCCCTTTATCTCCCACTGATTAGATTGCTAGCTCCCCGGGGCAGTGACTCTATCTGACACTGTTTCCTTTTATCTCCCACTGATTAGATTGCTAGCTCTCCGGGGCAGTGACTCCCTCTGACACTGTTTCCCTTTATCTCCCACTGATTAGATTGCTAGCTCTCCGGGGCAGTGACCCCCTCTGACACTGTTTCCCTTTATCTCCCACTGATTAGATTGCTAGCTCCCCGGGGCAGTGACTCCCTCTGACACTGTTTCCCTTTATCTCCCACTGATTAGATTGCTAGCTCCCCGGGGCAGTGAACCCCTCTGACACTGTTTCCCTTTATCTCCCACTGATTAGATTGCTAGCTCCCTGGGGCAGTGACCCCCTCTGACACTGTGTCCCTTTATCTCCCACTGATTAGATTGCTAGCTCTCCGGGGCAGTGACTCCCTCTGACATTGTTTCCCTTTATCTCCCACTGATTAGATTGCTAGCTCTACGGGGCAGTGACCCCCTCTGACACTGTTTCCCTTTATCTCCCACTGATTAGATTGCTAGCTCTCCGGGGCAGTGACTCCCTCTGACACTGTGTCCCTTTATCTCCCACTGATTAGATTGCTAGCTCTCCGGGGCAGTGACTCCCTCTGACATTGTTTCCCTTTATCTCCCACTGATTAGATTGCTAGCTCTCCGGGGCAGTGACCCCCTCTGACACTGTGTCCCTGTATCTCCCACTGATTAGATTGCTAGCTCTCCGGGGCAGTGACTCCCTCTGACACTGTTTCCCTTTATCTCCCACTGATTAGATTGCTAGCTCTCCGGGGCAATGACTCCCTGACACTGTTTCCCTTTATCTCCCACTGATTAGATTGCTAGCTCTCCGGGGCAGTGACTCCCTGACACTGTTTCCCTTTATCTCCCACTGATTAGATTGCTAGCTCTCCGGGGCAGTGACTCCCTGACACTGTTTCCCTTTATCTCCCACTGATTAGATTGCTAGCTCTCCGGGGCAGTGACACCCTCTGACACTGTGTCCCTGTATCTCCCACTGATTAGATTGCTAGCTCTCTGGGGCAGTGACTCCCTCTGACACTGTTTCCCTTTATCTCCCACTGATTAGATTGCTAGCTCTCCGGGGCAGTGACTCCCTCTGACACTGTTTCCCTTTATCTCCCACTGATTAGATTGCTAGCTCTCCGAGGCAGTGACTCCCTGACACTGTTTCCCTTTATCTCCCACTGATTAGATTGCTAGCTCTCCGGGGCAGTGACTCCCTCTGACACTGTTTCCCTTTATCTCCCACTGATTAGATTGCTAGCTCTCCGGGGCAGTGACCCCCTCTGACACTGTTTCCCTTTATCTCCCACTGATTAGATTGCTAGCTCTCTGGGGCAGTGACCCCCTCTGACACTGTTTCCCTTTATCTCCCACTGATTAGATTGCTAGCTCTCCGGGGCAGTGACTCCCTGACACTGTTTCCCTTTATCTCCCACTGATTAGATTGCTAGCTCTCCGGGGCAGTGACTCCCTCTGACACTGTTTCCCTTTATCTCCCACTGATTAGATTGCTAGCTCTCCGGGGCAGTGACTCCCTGACACTGTTTCCCTTTATCTCCCACTGATTAGATTGCTAGCTCCCCGGGGCAGTGACTCCCTCTGACACTGTTTCCCTTTATCTCCCACTGATTAGATTGCTAGCTCTCCGGGGCAGTGACTCCCTCTGACATTGTTTCCAGATATGTCTGTAGCGCTCAGCGCTGTATTTCCTGATTTTGTATAAGGCCGTGATTATACCGAAAGCGGCGGAGCGCGCGCCACATCGCCGCCAAAACAAATAACAGTTTTGCTATGCGCGCACGTGAACGAGGCGCCAAGCGCGCAAATTTAGAGCCAATCTGTAAAATTGATTTTCAGGAGCGACGGCCGCGTCACGTGAGAGGTTCAGCCAATGAGGGCGAACCGCTCGCGTGACGTCATGGCTACGCCTCCCTGTCACCTCCCGATGCCTCCTCCCTGCTGTGCAGGTTTCGGACGGCGCATCGCCCTCAGGAAGCGCGCGCACCCGCCCGCCCGCCGGTATAATCAAAGCCTTAAAGATTAATGGCAGTAGTGACAGAAAATATCAGAATTATTTATATTATCAGCCAGTATTTCGGTGCTTTGTAGAAATCTGATCCAAGGAGAATCAGGGCGCGAATAATCCCGGGAACCGCAGAAAGAGGAACTATCGTGCAACACGTCTCACCCCAGAACGGGCTCAAAACAAATGTCCAGTTCATTCACAAATGTCAAACGTTTTCAGGGGTGATCCCGTCCTGTGTCCGCTGGCGGAAGTGTGTGGATGAAGCGCAGTTCTAAGCATTGGCGCGGATAAATGTCGCCGAGTTCCGATCGGTGCAGTTGTGGTGTCGGCGCTGTTCTCCGGACGCTCTCTATCACGCTTTGTCTCCGCCGCCCTAAAGATTCTCGGACAGTGTGCGCTGCTTTCCAATGGGAGATCGGAGAGGACGGACTCACCGAGGCATTACCGAGCGCCACAGATTCAGGCATCAGCCCCGGTATATCCCACATTCCCCCCCGCCCTATATCCCACATTCCCCCCCGCCCTATATCCCACATTCCCCCCCCGCCCTATATCCCACATTCCCCCGCCCTATATCCCACATTCTCCCCCCACCCTATATCCCACATTCCCCCCCTGCCCTATATCCCACATTCCCCCCCGCCCTATATCCCACATTCCCCCCCGCCCTATATCCCACATTCCCCCCGCCCTATATCCCACATTCTCCCCCCACCCTATATCCCACATTCCCCCCCGCCCTATATCCCACATTCTCCCCCCACCCTATATCCCACATTCCCCCCGCCCTATATCCCACATTCCCCCCGCCCTATATCCCACATTCTCCCCCCACCCTACATCCCACATTCCCCCCCGCCCTATATCCCACATTCCCCCCGCCCTATATCCCACATTCACCCCCGCCCTATATCCCACATTCCCCCCCACCCTATATCCCACATTCCCCCCCCTATATCCCACATTCACCCCCGCCCTATATCCCACATTCCCCCCGCCCTATATCCCACATTCCCCCCCCCCGCCCTATATCCCACATTCCCCCCCGCCCTATATCCCACATTCCTCCCCCACCCTATATCCCACATTCCCCCCCCCACCCTATTTCCCACATTCCCCCCCGCCCTATATCCCACATTCCCCCCGCCCTATATCCCACATTCCCCCCCCGCCCTATATCCCACATTCCCCCCCGCCCTATATCCCACATTCCCCCCCCGCCCTATATCCCACATTCCCCCCCGCCCTATATCCCACATTCCCCCCCGCCCTATATCCCACATTCCCCCCCCGCCCTATATCCCACATTCCCCCCGCCCTATATCCCACATTCCCCCCCCGCCCTATATCCCACATTCCCCCCCGCCCTATATCCCACATTCCCCCCCGCCCTATATCCCACATTCCCCCCTGCCCTATATCCCACATTCCCCCCCGCCCTATATCCCACATTCCCCCCCGCCCTAAATCCCACATTCCCCCCCGCCCTATATCCCACATTCCCCCCCGCCCTATATCCCACATTCCCCCCCGCCCTATATCCCACATTCCCCCCCCCTGCCCTATATCCCACATTCCCCCCCACCCTATATCCCACATTCCCCCCGCCCTATATCCCACATTCCCCCCCCGCCCTATATCCCACATTCCCCCCCACCCTATATCCCACATTCCCCCCCGCCCTATATCCCACATTCCCCCCGCCCTATATCCCACATTCCCCCCCGCCCTATATCCCACATTCCCCCCGCCCTATATCCCACATTCACCCCCGCCCTATATCCCACATTCCCCCCCCCCGCCCTATATCCCACATTCCCCCCCGCCCTATATCCCACATTCCCCCCCGCCCTATATCCCACATTCCCCCCCCCGCCCTATATCCCACATTCCCCCCCCGCCCTATATCCCACATTCCCCCCCCCGCCCTATATCCCACATTCCCCCCCCGCCCTATATCCCACATTCCCCCCCCGCCCTATATCCCACATTCCCCCCCGCCCTATATCCCACATTCCCCCCGCCCTATATCCCACATTCCCCCCCCGCCCTATATCCCACATTCCCCCCCCGCACTATATCCCACATTCCCCCCCGCCCTATATCCCACATTCCCCCCCACCCTATATCCCACATTCCCCCCCCCACCCTATTTCCCACATTCCCCCCCCGCCCTATATCCCACATTCCCCCCCCGCCCTATATCCCACATTCCCCCCCCGCCCTATATCCCACATTCCCCCCCTGCCCTATATCCCACATTCCCCCCCCGCCCTATATCCCACATTCCCCCCCCCGCCCTATATCCCACATTCCCCCCGCCCTATATCCCACATTCCCCCCGCCCTATATCCCACATTCCCCCCGCCCCTATATCCCACATTCCCCCCCCGCCCTATATCCCACATTCCCCCCCCGCCCTATATCCCACATTCCCCCCCCGCCCTATATCCACATTCCCCCCCCGCCCTATATCCCACATTCCCTCCCCCGCCCTATATCCCACATTCCCCCCCCGCACTATATCCCACATTCCCCCCCGCCCTATATCCCACATTCCCCCCGCCCTATATCCCACATTCCCCCCCGCACTATATCCCACATTCCCCCCGCCCTATATCCCACATTCCCCCCGCCCTATATCCCACATTCCCCCCCCCGCCCTATATCCCACATTCCCCCCCCCCGCCCTATATCCCACATTCCCCCCCCGCCCTATATCCCACATTCCCCCCCGCACTATATCCCACATTCCCCCCCGCCCTATATCCCACATTCCCCCCGCCCTATATCCCACATTCCCCCCCCCCGCCCTATATCCCACATTCCCCCCCCCCCGCCCTATATCCCACATTCCCCCCCCGCACTATATCCACATTCCCCCCCGCCCTATATCCCACATTCCCCCCGCCCTATATCCCACATTCCCCCCCCGCCCTATATCCCACATTCCCCCCGCCCTATATCCCACATTCCCACCGCCCTATATCCCACATTCCCCCCCGCCCTATATCCCACATTCCCCCCCGCCCTATATCCCACATTCCCCCCCCGCCCTATATCCCACATTCCCCCCCCCCACCCTATATCCCACATTCCCCCCGCCCTATATCCCACATTCCCCCCGCCTATATCCCACATTCCCCCCCCCGCCCTATATCCCACATTCCCCCCCGTCCTATATCCCACATTCCCCCGCCCTATATCCCACATCCCCCCGCCCTATATCCCACATTCCCCCCCCGCCCTATATCCCACATTCCCCCCCCCCCTATATCCTACATTCCCCCCGCCCTATATCCCACATTCCCCCCCGCCCTATATCCCACATTCCCCCCCCCCTATATCCCACATTCCCCCCCCGCCCTATATCCCACATTCCCCCCCCGCCCTATATCCCACATTCCCCCCCCGCCCTATATCCCACATTCCCCCCCTGCCCTATATCCCACATTCCCCCCCGCCCTATATCCCACATTCCCCCCCCGCACTATATCCCACATTCCCCCCCGCCCTATATCCCACATTCCCCCCCACCCTATATCCCACATTCCCCCCCCGCCCTATATCCCACATTCCCCCCCCGCCCTATATCCCACATTCCCCCCGCCCTATATCCCACATTCCCCCCCGCCCTATATCCCACATTCCCCCCCGCCCTATATCCCACATTCCCCCCCGACCTATATCCCACATTCCCCCCGGCCCTATATCCCACATTCCCCCCCCGCCCTATATCCCACATTCCCCCCCCGCCCTATATCCCACATTCCCCCCCGCCCTATATCCCACATTCCCCCCCGCCCTATATCCCACATTCCCCCCCCCCCCGCCCTATATCCCACATTCCCCCCGCCCTATATCCCACATTCCCCCCCGCCCTATATCCCACATTCCCCCCCGCCCTATATCCCACATTCCCCCCCGCCCTATATCCCACATTCCCCCCCCGCCCTATATCCCACATTCCCCCCCCCACCCTATATCCCACATTCCCCCCGCCCTATATCCCACATTCCCCCCCCCGCCCTATATCCACATCCCCCCGCCCTATATCCCACATTCCCCCCCCGCCCTATATCCCACATTCCCCCCCGCCCTATATCCCACATTCCCCCCCGCCCTATATCCCACATTCACCCCCCGCCCTATATCCCACATTCCCCCCCCGCCCTATATCCCACATTCCCCCCCCCGCCCTATATCCCACATTCCCCCCCGCCCTATATCCCACATTCCCCCTGCCCTATATCCCACATTCACCCCCCGCCCTATATCCCACATTCCCCCCCCACCCTATATCCCACATTCCCCCCCCCCGCCCTATATCCCACATTCCCCCCCCGCCCTATATCCCACATTCCCCCCCCACCCTATATCCCACATTCACCCCGCCCTATATCCCACATTCCCCCCCCGCCCTATATCCCACATTCCCCCCGCCCTATATCCCACATTCCCCCCCGCCCTATATCCCACATTCCCCCCCGCCCTATATCCCACATTCCCCCCCGCCCCTATATCCCACATTCCCCCCCGCCCTATATCCCACATTCCCCCCCGCCCTATATCCCACATTCCCCCCCCGCCCTATATCCCACATTTCCCCCCCCGCCCTATATCCCACATTCCCCCCCCGCCCTATATCCCACATTCCCCCCCGCCCTATATCCCACATTCCCCCCGCCCTATATCCCACATTCCCCCCCGCCCTATATCCCACATTCCCCCCCGCCCTATATCCCACATTCCCCCCCCCTATATCACACATTCCCCCCCCGCCCTATATCACACATTCCCCCCCGCCCTATATCCCACATTCCCCCCCCGCCCTATATCCCACATTCCCCCCGCCCTATATCCCACATTCCCCCCGCCCTATATCCCACACATTCCCCCCCCGCCCTATATCCCACATTCCCCCCCGCCCTATATCCCACATTCCCCCCCCGCCCCTATTATCCCACATTCCCCCCCGCCCCTATATCCCACATTCCCCCGCCCTATATCCCACATTCACCCCCGCCCTATATCCCACATTCCCCCCCCAGCCCTATATCCCACATTCCCCCCCGCCCTATATCCCACATTCCCCCCCGCCCTATATCCCACATTCCCCCCCGCCCTATATCCCACATTCCCCCCCCACCCTATATCCCACATTCCCCCCGCCCTATATCCCACCATTCCCCCCCGCTCTATATCCCACATTCCCCCCCGCCCTATATCCCACATTCCCCCCCCTATATCCCACATTCCCCCCCGCCCTATATCCCACATTCCCCCCCGCCCTATATCCCACATTCCCCCCCGCCCTATATCCCACATTCCCCCCCGCCCTATATCCCACATTCCCCCCCCGCCCTATATCCCACATTCCCCCCCCGCCCTATATCCCACATTCCCCCCCGCCCTATATCCCACATTCCCCCCGCCCTATATCCCACATTCCCCCCCCGCCCTATATCCCACATTCCCCCCCCGCCCTATATCCCACATTCCCCCCCGCCCTATATCCCACATTCCCCCCCCCGCCCTATATCCCACATTCCCCCCCCCGCCCTATATCCCACATTCCCCCCCCCGCCCCTATATCCCACATTCCCCCCCCGCCCTATATCCCACATTCCCCCGCCCTATCCCCATCCCCCCGCCCTATTCCCACATTCCCCCCCCGCCCTATATCCCACATTCCCCCCGCCCTATATCCCACATTCCCCCCGCCCTATATCCCACATTCCCCCCCGCCCTATATCCCACATTCCCCCGCCCTATATCCCACATTCCCCCCGCGCTATATCCCCACATTCCCCCCGCCCTATATCCCACATTCCCCCCGCCCTATATCCCACATTCCCCCCCGCCCTATATCCCACATTCCCCCCGCCCTATATCCCACATTCCCCCCCGCCCTATATCCCACATTCCCCCCCCGCCCTATATCCCACATTTCCCCCCGCCCTATATCCCACATTCCCCCCGCCCTATATCCCACATTCCCCCCCCGCCCTATATCCCACATTCCCCCCCGCCCTATATCCCCCATTCCCCCCGCCCTATATCCCACATTCCCCCCCGCCCTATATCCCACATTCCCCCCGCCCTATATCCCACATTCCCCCAGCCCTATATCCCACATTCCCCCCCGCCCTATATCCCACATTCCCCCCCGCCCTATATCCCACATTCCCCCCCGCCCCTATATCCCACATTCCCCCCAGCCCTATATCCCACATTCACCCCCGCCCTATATCCCACATTCCCCCCCGCCCTATATCCCACATTCCCCCCCGCCCTATATCCCACATTCCCCCCGCCCTATATCCCACATTCCCCCCCGCCCTATATCCCACATTCCCCCCCGCCCTATATCCCACATTCCCCCCCGCCCTATATCCCACATTCCCCCCCCGCCCTTTATCCCACATTCCCCCCCCGCCCTATATCCCACATTCCCCCCCGCCCTATATCCCACATTCCCCCCGCCCTATATCCCACATTCCCCCCCGCCCTATATCCCACATTCCCCCCCGCCCTATATCCCACATTCCCCACGCCCTATATCCCACATTCCCCCCCGCCCTATATCCCACATTCCCCCCGCCCCTATATCCCACATTCCCCCCCGCCCTATATCCCACATTTCCCCCCGCCCTATATCCCACATTCCCCCCCGCCCTATATCCCACATTCCCCCCCCCGCCCTATATCCCACATCCCCCCGCCCTATATCCCACATTCCCCCCCGCCCTATATCCCACATTCCCCCCCGCCCTATATCCCACATTCTCCCCTCCCGCCCTATATCCCACATTCCCCCCCGCGCCCTATATCCCACATTCCCCCCCGCCCTATATCCCACATTCACCCCCGCCCTATATCCCACATTCCCCCCCCGCGCCCTATATCCCACATTCCCCCCCGCCCTATATCCCACATTCACCCCGCCCTATATCCCACATTCCCCCCCGCCCTATATCCCACATTCACACCCCCCCGCCCTATATCCCACATTCACCCCCCCCCCGCCCTATATCCCACATTCCCCCCCCCACCCTATATCCCACATTCCCCCCCGCCCTATATCCCACATTCCCCCCCGCCCTATATCCCACATTCCCCCACCCGCCCTATATCCCCCATTCCCCCCCGCCCTATATCCCACATTCCCCCCCGCGCCCTATATCCCACATTCCCCCCCGCCCTATATCCCACATTCCCCCCTGCCCTATATCCCCCATTCCCCCACCCGCCCTATATCCCCCATTCCCCCCCGCCCTATATCCCACATTCCCCCCCGCCCTATATCCCACATTCCCCCCGCCCTATATCCCACATTCCCCCCGCCCTATATCCCACATTCCCCCCCGCCCTATATCCCACATTCCCCCCCGCCCTATATCCCACATTCCCCCCCCGCCCTATATCCCACATTCCCCCCCCGCCCTATATCCCACATTCCCCCCCGCCCTATATCCCACATTCCCCCCCGCACTATATCCCACATTCCCCCCCGCCCTATATCCCACATTCCCCCCCGCCCAATATCCCGCATTCCCCCCCCGCCCTATATCCCGCATTCCCCCCCGCCCTATATCCCGCATTCCCACCTGCCCTATATCCTACATTCCCCCCCCGCCCTATATCCCACATTCCCCCCCCGCCCTATATCCCACATTCCCCCCCGCCCTATATCCCACATTCCCCCCCCCGCCCTATATCCCACATTCCCCCCGCCCTATATCCCACATTCCCCCCCGCCCTATATCCCACATTCCCCCCCCCGCCCTATATCCCACATTCCCCCCCCACCCTATATCCCACATTCCCCCCCGCCCTATATCCCACATTCCCCCCCGCCCTATATCCCACATTCCCCCCCCCGCCCTATATCCCACATTCCCCCCCGCCCTATATCCCACATTCCCCCCCGCCCTATATCCCACATTCCCCCCCCCCGCCCTATTTCCCACATTCCCCCCCGCCCTATATCCCACATTCCCCCCCGCCCTATATCCCACATTCCCCCCCCCGCCCTATATCCCACATTCCCCCCGCCCTATATCCCACATTCCCCCCCGCCCTATATCCCACATTCCCCCCCGCCCTATATCCCACATTCCCCCCCCGCCCTATATCCCACATTCCCCCCCGCCCTATATCCACATTCCCCCCCCCCGCCCTATATCCCACATTCCCCCCTCGCCCTATATCCCACATTCCCCCCCGCCCTATATCCCACATTCCCCCCCCACCCTATATCCCACATTCCCCCCCCCTGCCCTATATCCCACATTCCCCCCCCACCCTATATCCCACATTCCCCCCCCCCTGCCCTATATCCCACATTCCCCCCCCGCCCTATATCCCACATTCCCCCCCCCGCCCTATATCCCACATTCCCCCCCCTATACCCACTATTCCCCCCCGCCCCTATATCCAACTCCCCCCCGCCCTACAGTATATCCCACATTCCCCCCCCCGCCCTATATCCCACATTCCCCCCGCCCTATATCCCACATTCCCCCCGCCCTATATCCCACATTCACCCCCCCGCCCTATATCCCACATTCCCCCCCCCGCCCTATATCCCACATTCCCCCCCCCGCCCTATATCCCACATTCCCCCCGCCCTATATCCCACATTCCCCCCCCGCCCTATATCCCACATTCCCCCCCCCGCCCTATATCCCACATTCCCCCCCCCGCCCTATATCCCCACATTCCCCCCGCCCTATATCCCACATTCCCCCCGCCCTATATCCCACATTCCCCCCCCGCCCTATATCCCACATTCCCCCCCCCGCCCTATATCCCCACATTCCCCCGCCCTATATCCCACATTCCCCCGCCCTATATCCCACATTCCCCCCGCCCTATATCCCACATTTCCCCCCGCCCTATATCCCACATTCCCCCCGCCCTATATCCCACATTCCCCCCGCCCTATATCCCACATTCCCCCCCCGCCCTATATCCCACATTCCCCCCGCCCTATATCCCACATTCCCCCCCGCCCTATATCCCACATTCCCCCCCGCCCTATATCCCACATTCCCCCCCCCGCCCTATATCCCACATTCCCCCCCGCCCTATATCCCACATTCCCCCCCCGCCCTATATCCCACATTCCCCCCCGCCCTATATCCCACATTCCCCCCCCCGCCCTATATCCCACATTCCCCCCGCCCTATATCCCACATTCCCCCCGCCCTATATCCCACATTCCCCCCCGCCCTATATCCCACATTCCCCCCCGCCCTATATCCCCCATTCCCCCCCCGCCCTATATCCCACATTCCCCCCCCGCCCTATATCCCCCATTCCCCCCGCCCTATATCCCCCATTCCCCCCCACCCTATATCCCACATTCCCCCCCCGCCCTATATCCCACATTCCCCCCCGCCCTATATCCCACATTCCCCCCCGCCCTATATCCCACATTCCCCCCCGCCCTATATCCCACATTCCCCCCGCCCTATATCCCACATTCACCCCCCGCCCTATATCCCACATTCCCCCCCCGCCCTATATCCCACATTCCCCCCCGCCCTATATCCCACATTCCCCCCCGCCCTCTATCCCACATTCCCCCCCGCCCTATATCCCACATTCCCCCCCGCCCTATATCCCACATTCCCCCCGCCCTATATCCCACATTCCCCCCCGCCCTATATCCCACATTCCTCCCCCTATATCCCACATTCCCCCCGCCCTATATCCCACATTCCCCCCGCCCTATATCCCACATTCCCCCCCCACCCTATATCCCACATTCCCCCCCGCGCCCTATATCCCACATTCCCCCCCGCCCTATATCCCACATTCCCCCCCGCCCTATATCCCACATTCCCCCCCGCCCTATATCCCACATTCCTCCCCCTATATCCCACATTCCCCCCGCCCTATATCCCACATTCCCCCCCGCCCTATATCCCACATTCCCCCCCCACCCTATATCCCACATTCCCCCCCCACCCTATATCCCACATTCCCCCCCCGCCCTATATCCCACATTCCCCCCCCGCCCTATATCCCACATTCCCCCCCCGCCCTATATCCCACATTCCCCCCCGCCCTATATCCCACATTCCCCCCCCGCCCTATATCCCACATTCCCCCGCCCTATATCCCACATTCCCCCCCGCCCTATATCCCACATTCCCCCCCCGCCCTATATCCCACATTCCCCCCCCCACCCTATATCCCACATTCCCCCCCGCCCTATATCCCACATTCCCCCCGCCCTATATCCCACATTCCCCCCGCCCTATATCCCACATTCCCCCCCGCCCTATATCCCACATTCCCCCTACCCTATATCCCACATTCCCCCCGCCCTATATCCCACATTCCCCCCCGCCCTATATCCCACATTCCCCCCCCGCCCTATATCCCACATTCCCCCCGCTCTATATCCCACATTCCCCCCCTATATCCCACATTCCCCCCCTATATCCCACATTCCCCCCCGCCCTATATCCCACATTCCCCCCGCCCTATATCCCACATTCCTCCCCCTATATCCCACATTCCCCCCCGCCCTATATCCCACATTCCCCCCCGCCCTATATCCCACATTCCCCCCCGCCCTATATCCCACATTCCCCCCGCCCTATATCCCACATTCCCCCCGCCCTATATCCCACATTCCCCCCCCGCCCTATATCCCACATTCCCCCCGCTCTATATCCCACATTCCCCCCCCTATATCCCACATTCCCCCCCGCCCTATATCCCACATTCCCCCCGCCCTATATCCCACATTCCTCCCCCTATATCCCACATTCCCCCCCCTATATCCCACATTCCCCCCCGCCCTATATCCCACATTCCCCCCCGCCCTATATCCCACATTCCCCCCGCCCTATATCCCACATTCCTCCCCCTATATCCCACATTCCCCCCCGCCCTATATCCCACATTCCCCCCCGCCCTATATCCCACATTCCCCCCCGCCCTATATCCCACATTCCCCCCCGCCCTATATCCCACATTCCCCCCGCCCTATATCCCACATTCCCCCCCGCCCTATATCCCACATCTCTCTCGCACTATATATTCGATACAGCGAGGGGGAGAGATACAGCGAGGGGGAGAGATACAGCGAGGGGGAGAGATACAGCGAGGGGGAGAGATACAGCGAGGGGGAGAGATACAGCGAGGGGGAGAGATACAGCGAGGGGGGAGGTACAGCGAGGGGAGGAGATACAGCGAGGGGGGGAGATACAGCGAGGGGGAGATACAGCGAGGGGGAGATACAGCGAGGGGGAGATACAGCGAGGGGGAGATACAGCGAGGGGGAGATACAGCGAGGGGGAGAGGTACAGCGAGGGGGAGAGGTACAGCGAGGGGGAGAGGTACAGCGAGGGGGAGAGGTACAGCGAGGGGGAGAGGTACAGCGAGGGGGGAGATACAACGAAGGGGAGAGATACAGCGAGGGGAGAGATACAGTGAGGGGGGAGATACAGCGAGGAGGAGAGGTACAGCGAGGGGGGAGATACAGTGAGGGGAGATAAAGTGAGTAGTGATCTAGGGGCTGATTCACAACGCAGTGATACTGTAAGTGGTTTTAAGTGAGAGGCGCCTTTATAGCGCGATGCTGCCTGCAGTGCGATTCACAAAGCAGTGATATTATATCGCGCTGTAATGGCTTTTATCACCAATTAACAGTCAGTGAAAAAAAAGTCGCCCAATAGGCCAAAAAATGTCAAACCTGCCATTTTTTTGCCAGTAAGCGCTATTCACAAAGCAGTGATAACTGAATCGTACTGTAACAGCTAACGTTTCTTTTCACAGCTAAAGGCTGGCGTAAAGAGATTGGGACGCGCATAAATGCATTATTTAATTTTTTCTGCACAGCATTAATACAAGAGGCCGGTGGGGGTCTCCCTGTGGTCCACGTGGGTGTCCAGGGGCCCTCAGGTGGTCTCCGCGGGTGTCTAGGGGCCCTCAGGTGGTCCCCGCGGGTGTTCCCACCGGGTGTCCGGGGGTCCTCGGGTGGTTCCTCCGGGTGTCCAGGGGTCCTCGGGTTGTCCCCACAGGTGTCCGGGGGTCCCCGCTGGCCTGCGGTACCAATCCTGTGCCTAAAAAAAAATATGCATGCATTCAAATAAATACACCCCCCCCCCCCCCCCCCCAATACATAAAGTAATGTGCAAAATTACTATTACCCAGATATGGGTAATAGCTCATTTGCCCATTATAAAATAAAACATTAACCGGCCAGCATAATTAAGTAAATAAACCTTTCTACTTACCCCTGCCATCATGAAGGGTGTCCTCGACAGCATACTCCAGGTCCATGTCCTCCGGTGCCAGCAAGAATACATGAAAAATTACAATCTAATGGCCCCTAACCCCTTAATCACCTTAGCAGTTAATAACCGCTATAGTAATTAAGGGGTTAACCCACCCTCCCCTGCTACCCACCCGGGAGGCCTAACCACCCACCCCGGGACCACTATACCCAACCTCTACCCATTGATTGGCATAGTGGTACATCATACCCATATAATATGGGCATGATAAGCCACTATAGCAGTGAACGGTTACCCTAATAAAAAAGCATGAAGGCCAAAAATACACAATAATAAAAGTTATACACAAGCACCTAAACACTCCAATTCAAGAAATAAAAGCACTAACCAACAAAACAATTACTTAATTTTAACCACTAGTCAACAAATCAATTAATTAATAAAACCCCTAGCCAACACATCGATTAAAAACAGTAGTCAACAAAAGAAATAATTAAAAACGCTATATGATCAGAAAATGAAATAAAAACAAGTCAACCAAATTACAAACAATTTAAGCCAAACAATAAACAGAAAACTAAAAACCAACAATCAATAGGGAAAAAAGCATTTGCCAAAAAATGCATTGGCTATCACTGTATTTATCTGTACCCTAAACAGCCACAGATTAATACATTATCAGTCAATGGGCAATGAAAAACATAAAACTAAAAATATACCATCAAAAACCCTTTAAAAATACAGGTACATCATGCTCATATAATATGGCCATGATTATTCCACTATAGCAAGAAATGGTGAAGGAATAAAAAAAAAAACCGGACCAAATAAAACACATTGCATAGCAAAATAAAACACATTGTATAGCAAAATAAAACACATTGTATAGCAAAATAAAACACATTGTATAGCAAAATAAAACACATTGCATAGCAAAATAAAACACATTGCATAGCAAAATAAAACACATTGTATAGCAAAATAAAACACATTGCATAGCAAAATAAAACACATTGCATAGCAAAATAAAACACATTGTACAGCAAAATAAAACACATTGTACAGCAAAATAAAACACATTGTATAGCAAAATAAAACACATTGTACAGCAAAATAAAACACATTGTATAGCAAAATAAAAAACATTGCATAGCAAAATAAAACAACATTGTATAGCAAAATAAAACACATTGTATAGCAAAATAAAACACATTGTATAGCAAAATAAAACACATTGCATAGCAAAATAAAACACATTGCATAGCAAAATAAAACAACATTGTATAGCAAAATAAAACACATTGCATAGCAAAATAAAACACATTGCATAGCAAAATAAAACAACATTGTATAGCAAAATAAAACACATTGCATAGCAAAATAAAACACATTGCATAGCAAAATAAAACACATTGCATAGCAAAATAAAACACATTGCATAGCAAAATAAAACACATTGTATAGCAAAATAAAACACATTGTATAGCAAAATAAAACACATTGCATAGCAAAATAAAACACATTGCATAGCAAAATAAAACAACATTGTATAGCAAAATAAAACACATTGCATAGCAAAATAAAACACATTGCATAGCAAAATAAAACAACATTGTATAGCAAAATAAAACACATTGCATAGCAAAATAAAACACATTGCATAGCAAAATAAAACACATTGCATAGCAAAATAAAACACATTGCATAGCAAAATAAAACACATTGCATAGCAAAATAAAACAACATTGTATAGCAAAATAAAACAACATTGTATAGCAAAATAAAACACATTGCATAGCAAAATAAAACACATTGCATAGCAAAATAAAACACATTGCATAGCAAAATAAAACAACATTGTATAGCAAAATAAAACACATTGCATAGCAAAATAAAACACATTGCATAGCAAAATAAAACACATTGCATAGCAAAATAAAACACATTGTATAGCAAAATAAAACACATTGTATAGCAAAATAAAACACATTGCATAGCAAAATAAAACACATTGCATAGCAAAATAAAACACATTGCATAGCAAAATAAAACACATTGCATAGCAAAATAAAACACATTGCATAGCAAAATAAAACACATTGTATAGCAAAATAAAACACATTGCATAGCAAAATAAAACACATTGCATAGCAAAATAAAACACATTGTATAGCAAAATAAAACACATTGCATAGCAAAATAAAACACATTGCATAGCAAAATCAACAAAATTGCAAAAATCATGAGCTTTTCCCCCCGAAAATATGCCCTTTAAGCGCGATACTGCAGTGTTATCACTGCTTAGTGAATCGCGCTGCTAGCCTTATCGTACTTAAAGGGCATTTATCTCTCTTAAAAGGACTTTTCACTGCTTAGTGAATCGCCCCCTGAATATCTGGAAGTATTTCCTGGCTCCAGTCTGAAGCTTCCTGTGCTTCTGCCTGAGTTTCCACAGCTCCTGAGCTCCCCCTGGTGGTTACACCACATATTCATATACATGTATATTACACTGGGTATAAAGCTCACGTCTTCGTCTCTCTGTCTGGCAGGTTATTAAGGCTGCGGTCAGTGTGGCGCGGAGCGTGCAGGTGCTTATGCGTGGTGGCGCAAGCAAGCGGCAAATTCAAATTTGCTTGCTTGGCAAGCAGGTAAGCGCCGCACATGCTCAGGCGCTCGCTCACGCTGGCCACACATATTGCCGCAATGTGTTTCATCGCGGCCAGCGTGAGCGAGCCAGCCCACCCGCTCAGCGCCACCCTGGACAAGGCCTTAGGTTGGGGACAAATTCAAACTTCGTGGATTCGGGAGTTCGATTTGAACTTTTCTGAACAAAATACAAAGAAAACCCAAGAAAGGCTAATTCTCAGATTCATTTTAATGAATATATATTTTTTAATTATTTGTTTTTTAATATATATTTTTTAAATCCCAAACTGAAACCACAATATAATAATGTATTGTCTGTAGCTGCAATTAACCAGCTCCCTGCTGGATTCCTCAGACCAATACAGGCTTTCTGTTGGAGCCTTTAATTTATATCTTATTTATTCCATGGGTTTCTTCCACCATCCCGCTTCAGAGAATGCCCTCTTGTTCTAGCTCTCCTCTCCGATATATGCTTCCCTCCTGTACTTTGTACATATTAACCCACTGGATCCCAATCTTTTTTGTTGTTATTAAGGAACCCTATAATTGTATTGTGAAATTCTACAGAACCCCAACCCTCTCTAATAGCGCGTCTGAGATCAGATGCACTGTAAGGAACCCCAACCCTCTCTAATAGCGCGTCTGAGATCAGATGCATTGTAAGGAACCCCAACCCTCTCTAATAACGCGTCTGAGATCAGATGCACTGTAAGGAACCCCAACCCTCTCTAATAGTGCGTCTGAGATCAGATGCATTGTAAGGAACCCCAACCCTCTCTAATAACGCGTCTGAGATCAGATGCACTGTAAGGAACCCCAACCCTCTCTAATAGCGCGTCTGAGATCAGATGCATTGTAAGGAACCCCAACCCTCTCTAATAGCGTGCCTGAGATCAGATGCATTGTAAGGAACCCCAACCCTCTCTAATAGCGCGTCTGAGATCAGATGCATTGTAAGGAACCCCGACCCTCTCTAATAGCGCGTCTGAGATCAGATGCATTGTAAGGAACCCCGACCCTCTCTAATAGCGCGTCTGAGATCAGATGCATTGTAAGGAACCCCAACCCTCTCTAATAGTACATTGGAAATTCTTCTGTACTTTGTACAATTTTCAAATGACCTGAAAATTACAGGGAACCCTTTAGGGGTGCCTGGGGAACCCACAGATTCCTAGGATCACTGGTTGAAAAACACTGCATTAACCCTTTAATTATGTGACAGTTTCTATCATATCCCCCTCTCCCCTCTAAGCTGCATACGCGACTTTATACCTTCAGTCTGTCCTAGGACAGAGATGGTGCTGTATACCAGGGGTGCACAGTCTTTCCCTGCTTCCCCCCCTGCTCATGCGCCCCCTTCCTTACCGTGTCTCTGGCTCTCTGCGTCAAATGATATACAGCAGGGAGCACAAACTGGGGGGGCGCAAACTGGGGGGTGCAAACTGGGGGGCGCAAGCCATGTGATGTCATGTGACCCCGCAGCGTCAGCGAAAACAAGGTAAGTGAAGTTGCAGAGGCCTCCGGCGATCCCCGGCATTCATTTAAATGCCATGGGGGGAGAGTGCGGGGCCTCAGCAACCGCCGCGCCCCCTGAGAAATCTTGCGCCCCCAGTTTGCGCCCCCAGTTTGCGCCCCTGCTGTATATTATTGCTGTGTACGATTCAGTGATTGTTCATCATGTTATGTCGCCATCTACAGGTTTTCTTTGGTACTAACTTAGAGTCTCAGTTATTCTAAATCAATGGCCGAGTCCTGAAACTCCGCCAAAAGTTAGTGTAGCCCTGATAGGTTTTGGGCTCTCCTCCTGGCAGTAATTCCTAGTAAGGGTAGGTTTCCAGGAGTAATCCTGGGTTTTCCCCACACCTTGCAGTGCAGTGAGTCAGGGAAGGTAGTGCAATCTGGCCTTGTGTCCAATTAGAGGCACAGGGGCGGTTCCTACCGGATCTGTACTTAAGGCACTGCCTGTATTTAGCCAGCTGTCTCTACCATTGAGAGAGACTGGTTTACCCATACCAAGCTGTCAGGGCTCTGGCAGTTTGAGGCCCTCCCTTAGGGGAGCAGAGGGAAACCGTTCCCTCATCCCACCAGGGGATAAGGGAAGAGATGGGACTGCTCCTGGTGCCCTTTGGCTGGGAGTGAATGTCCAGGGACATCCTGAGGGTGGAAGCCCTGTAAAGCTGAGACCTGACTGCTGTGCTGAATACAGAGGGAATAAAGAGACCTGTGTTTTATCTCTGTCCTGAGAGTGAAGAGATTCTCCTGCAGAGACGTCTCCCCATATACCTGGGGGCTGCAAGCAGGGCCCCAACAAGGGGGGGGGGGCAAAGGGTACTGGCGTCCCGGGCCCCGTGAGTCATACTGTGTGTGTGTGTATATATGTATACACTGTGTGTGTGTGTGTGTGTGTATATATCTATACACTGTGTGTGTGTGTGTGTGTGTGTGTGTGTATATATCTATACACTGTGTGTGTGTGTGTGTGTGTGTGTCTGTGTGTGTGTGTGTATATCTATACACTGTGTGTGTGTGTGTGTGTGTGTGTGTGTGTATATCTATACACTGTGTGTGTGTGTGTATATCTATACACTGTGTGTGTGTGTGTATATCTATACACTGTGTGTGTGTGTGTGTGTGTGTGTGTGTGTGTGTGTGTATATCTATACACTGTGTGTGTGTGTATATATATCTATACACTGTGTGTGTGTGTGTGTGTGTGTGTGTGTATATCTATACACTGTGTGTGTGTGTGTGTGTGTGTGTGTGTGTGTGTGTGTGTGTGTGTGTGTGTGTATATCTATACACTGTGTGTGTGTATGTGTATATATATCTATACACTGTGTGTGTTGTGTGTGTGTGTGTGTGTGTGTGTATATCTATACACTGTGTGTGTGTGCGTATATATACCTATACACTGTGTGTGTGTGTGTGTGTGTATATATATCTATACACTGTGTGTGTGTGTATATCTATACACTGTGTGTGTGTGTGTGTGTATATATATCTATACACTGTGTGTGTGTGTGTGTGTGTGTGTGTGTGTGTGTGTGTGTGTATATCTATACACTGTGTGTGTGTGAGTGTATATATATCTATACGCTGTGTGTGTGTGTGTGTGTGTGTATATATATCTATACACTGTGTGTGTGTGTGTGTGTGTGTATATCTATACACTGTGTGTGTGTGTGTGTGTGTGTGTGTGTATATATATTGTGACATAGTCCAAAGATGTTAGGCAGCTTTCTGCCCCATTTTAGAGCAGAAAGTGCAGGAATAGTTAAAAATGATCCGTTCCACAGCTTCCCATTACCTCAGGCAGCTGGATGGAAAATCCAGACCACAGATTACAATGGCTCTAGTTCTCCCTCACCTGCTCTTCTAATAACATGCACAGGTACTTAGAGCAGAGAGGTTTTGCATTTCACTCTCTCTCCTTAGAGCCTGGAGGCTGGGGGTATCGCTGCTCCCCTGCATCCAGTGTCGGGGTTGACGGCCCCTCCAAGTATCACAGTACCAGAGGATTTGCCTGGACACCACGAACAGATAAGACAAAACAAATGGTTATTGCTGTTGCTAAAAGACTGTGCTGTATCTTGTGACCCTAAATGAAAGAGCATTGTTTTAAGCTGGGGAACCAGTTTAGTTGGCCAGCAGCTGTTACAGAGACTAATTCTGATGTGTAGTTAGATCCCTGAAAGGGATAGGATTTTGCTTATATGATTTTGGTTTTTATTTCTTGAAATAACAGTGTGGGAAATATTGTAACACTGAAATGTGTGAACTGCTGAATGAAAGTATCTGAGTACCTCTAACCTTCACATGTTAAAGCTGCAGTACCTTAATTGGATGAAAATAAAGCAGGCAGAAGCAGCATAATACTTTGCATGATCCTGTTTGTTGAATAATTAACCCTAGAAGACTGTGTCGGGAAGAACCCAGACAGACGTCAGCACTACAAAAGAGGGGCGTTTGTCACATATGGTGGAGAATGTGGGCAGACACTAAAAAGTCTGTGGGTTTGCAAATAAATGCGGGGCTTTAAAATGGCCGCCCAGCTGAACTAAAGTACAGATGCTATGAGTGAAGTCTGTCCCACTGTGTATATCAGTTGTGCTTCTAGCATACACAGAGAATGTGCGAAGTGTGGATGCAATAGCACCCTGAACCCAAACAGAAAACCAAAATGTTTTGCTGAAGAAAAAAAAAAAAATTTTTTTTTGCATCTAGCAAGTGCTGTTTGTAAAGCTAATGCCTTTTGCTGAAGTGAGTGAATTTGCAGCTAGCAAGTGCTGTATGTAAGTTGCTGAAGTGAGTGAAATTGCAGCTAGCAAATTGTCTCTGCCGGGTTTATAAAATGGCCGACCTGAAATGTTTGTTTTGTAATGTACATAATCATGGAAAACAGTGTCCCTTCAGGCCATACGATGATGATGATGACGACTCGTATGTGGCCCCGGGAGGAGAGCCGTACCCACAGATGAATTTAGTATGCGGGGCCTGTCGTGAAGTAGGTCACATGGAAGATGTGTGCCCCAAAATTTTCAAAGACAAACAGCTGCAAAAGCAAGCAACGCCCTGTGAGTGCAAGCAAGATGTGGAAGCTGATACCAGTGAGTGTGTGCCCAGTACCACTGATATCTCTGGAGCTAATAAAGCAAAAAGAAAGAAGAAGAAAAAGAAAACGGTTCCTCAAGTCACAGGGGAAGTGACCGAGCCACTTGAACCTGCGCTGTCAGCACATGCGTCAGAAAGGCGCCGAGATGTGCTGCAGACCGGAGTGACCGGCAGAATTGTCACGGGAACAGTGGCAAAGGAAAAGGAGGAGCAAAGGGAAGCTGAATCCTTGAACCAGGATAAAGAGGCTTTGGTTTCTGCACTCCAAGCTGCCCGCCATAATTATGAAGTCCTGTGGCAGGATTTGGTGAAGGAGCGAGAATGTTATAAGAAGGTGCAAGAAGCGAACGCCGAGTTACAGAGGTGTATACTCCCAGCTTTACAAGAGCACGAGGCTTTGAAAAAAACAGAGTCTCTCTTACGGAGTGAGCTGGAAGAGGTGACGACTAGTCTGGAAAAGGCCAACACCGTAATTACTATCCTAAAACAGAAATACGGGAAAGCTCTACAAGAGGTTCATGCGCTCAGCACAGAGGTGAAAAACTCACGCCTGGAGGGCCACGGTCTGAACACAGAGCTGGGAATGTTGAAGCAAACCCATGAGATTGCCCTGAGTGAGTTAGAGACTGTAAAGCAAGAAAATGAGAGTCTGAAATTGGAAAATTCAGATTTGACTGACCAAGCAGAAAAAGTAAAGAAACAGTTGACTCAGGAAAAATTAGAAGTGCAGGAAGCACTACAGAATGCATTGATGCACACTCGGACCCAGCACCAGGAAGAAATGGACGCTCTGAGAACAGAATTGCGACATGTATGCACAAAACAGAATTCTCTCGTGGAGGAACTTAATGTTTTGAAAAAGGAGAAAAGCATTCGAATAATTCAGAAGCACTGCAAAGCTCTTATCCAAGGAAGAAGGGAAAGAGAAAATTATCGGCGTAAACGCGCCGCAACTATCATCCTACAGGCTGCCTACAGAGGGATGAAAATTTGTCAGTTTAATCGCCGGAATAAAGCAGCCTGTGTACTTCAATCATTCTACCGTGCCCGCATGGTACGAAACAGGTTCCTCATTATGAAAGGAGCAACTATAAAAATCCAGTCTCTGACTAGGATGACACAGAACAGGATTCGCTATCAAACCCTGAGAAAGGCGTCACTGGTTATCCAGCGGTACTTTCGCCTGAATAAATGTAGGCCTCAGGAAAGAGAGGCCCAAGACATGCCTGCCGGCTGCAAAGGTAAAATGCCACAGGGTACAGCCAGAGTTAGTGAGAGCCCCATCAAGGTAATCAGTGCTTCATCTTCTAAGTACCATATAATTGCCCCAGAGGGGAAATCCCAAATCTCTGAGAGTGATGGTCGTGAGAAAATACATGGCAGTAAGAAGTACCATAAAGGTTCAAAGGTTGTAAAGCAAAAGCGACGAAGGTCAACGCTGGCCTTGAATTTTTCCGGATCTCGCCACCCTGGGCCACAATATAAAGACGAAGACTATCCGGCCCCAGAGTTCCGTCAGAAGCTAAAGAAACAGTCCAGTCATTTGCAGGTTGCAGCGGCCTATGAAATAAAGTCAGGAAATGTAATTGACTGGAAGTCAAAGAAAAAAAAAATGTGTTTAGGGAATTGACCGATATTTTTTTTTGTTATTACACATGTGGACTATGTCACGGACACTTAACTATGCAAATAAGCTATTGTAGTTAAGGTATATTAGGCCTCTAGAATAAGCATTTTGTCAAGGTTACAATGTTATATTGGTTCTCTGTGTTGAAAATGTAGCTAAACTACAAATTAATATACAGGGTTGATGGCCCTTTCAGTTGGTAAATTATATAATGAGGTTCATATTCTAGAGTAGAACAACCCAGGGAGGTAATAGAAATTGTCTGGTTTTCTGAATATATTTAGCATATCCTGGGTTGTAAGAATGTGTGCTAGACACTTATTTTTCAAAATAGTTCCCTAATAGAGAGCAACAAAATATGTTTGCCAAATCTAGTCTCTTATGACGAAACCTATTGTCCATAATTGCTGTGGAAAAAGTTCATATTCGTGTCATGTGAATACTTAATGTTGTACTGAGGAGTTAGCTCAAGTATTTCAGGTAGGACGCTCACCCCAGTGAGGTCCATGGCCGCTCACCCCAGTAGGTGTGAGCTGGGGAGGGGGATATGTGACATAGTCCAAAGATGTTAGGCAGCTTTCTGCCCCATTTTAGAGCAGAAAGTGCAGGAATAGTTAAAAATGATCCGTTCCACAGCTTCCCATTAACTCAGGCAGCTGGATGGAAAATCCAGACCACAGATTACAATGGCTCTAGTTCTCCCTCACCTGCTCTTCTAATAACATGCACAGGTATTTAGAGCAGAGAGGTTTTGCATTTCACTCTCTCTCCTTAGAGCCTGGAGGCTGGGGGTATCGCTGCTCCCCTGCATCCAGTGTCAGGGTTGACGGCCCCTCCAAGTATCACAGTACCAGAGGATTTGCCTGGACACCACGAACAGATAAGACAAAACAAATGGTTACTGCTGTTGCTAAAAGACTGTGCTGTATCTTGTGACCCTAAATGAGAGAGCATTGTTTTAAGCTGGGGAACCAGTTTAGTTGGCCAGCAGCTGTTAGAGAGACTGATTCTGATGTGTAGTTAGATCCCTGAAAGGGATAGGATTTTGCTTATATGATTTTGGTTTTTATTTCTTGAAATAACAGTGTGGGAAATATTGTAACACTGAAATATGTGAACTGCTGAATGAAAGTATCTGAGTACCTCTAACCTACACATGTTAAAGCTGCAGTACCTTACTTGGATGAAAATAAAGCAGGCAGAAGCCTGAGTTAAGCAGCTTAATACTTTGCATGATCCTGTTTTTTGTATTAAATAACCCTAGAAGACTGTGTCGGGAAGAACCCAGACAGACGTCAGCACTACAAAAGAGGGGCGTTTGTCACAATATCTATACACTGTGTGTGTGTATATCTATACACTGTGTGTGTGTGTGTGTATATATATCTATACACTGTGTGTGTGTGTGTGTGTGTGTGTGTGTATATCTATACACTGTGTGTGTGTGTGTGTGTGTGTGTGTGTGTGTATATCTATACACTGTGTGTGTGTGTGTGTGTGTATATCTATACACTGTGTGTGTGTGTGTGTGTGTGTGTGTATATATATCTATACACTGTGTGTGTGTATATCTATACACTGTGTGTGTGTGTATATATATCTATACACTGTGTGTGTGTGTGTGTGTGTGTGTATATATATCTATACACTGTGTGTGTGTGTGTGTGTGTGTATATATATATATCTATACACTGTGTGTGTGTGTGTGTGTATATATATATATCTATACACTGTGTGTGTGTGTGTGTGTGTGTTTATATATCTATACACTGTGTGTGTGTGTGTGTGTGTGTGTGTTTATATATCTATACACTGTGTGTGTGTGTGTGTGTGTGTTTTTATATATCTATACACTGTGTGTGTGTGTGTGTGTGTGTGTGTTTATATATCTATACACTGTGTGTGTGTGTGTGTGTGTGTGTGTGTGTGTTTATATATCTATACACTGTGTGTGTGTGTGTGTGTGTGTATATATATATACACTGTGTGCCTATTACAGGTAAGTGACGTAATGACGGGTGAAATGTATATTTGTCCCACAAAAATGGCTGCATGTGTTTGTGTCAGTGCATCAAGACCAATTGTGTAGTCTCTCTCCCCCCAGTTCACTGGGTCTGATCTGATGTTATCCCCTCTCTCATATGTTAGACTCAAACCAACAAACCTTTTACATATGTAGCCCCGAGGTAAAATCACGATTTCTGGCCCCTTTCCGCGAGTGCCGTGCGGTAGCGGGTGCCGCCGGAGGCAGCGGTGGAACCGCCGGCACTTCGCAAGGGTGGGGGCCAGAGCAGGGAGCAGATCGGGACTGTGCGGCGCAGGCCGGTTGCCGGGGACGCGATCGGGCCATCGCTAGGGCCGCGATCGCGTTGCCACCGGCTCGGCGGCTTGAGGAGAGGGCGCCGCCATTGCGCGTTAGTTCGCGCATGCGCAGTAGGGCGAAAGCGCAAGGTAGGATCCCCAGTGCAGGGAGAGATCGCGCGAGAGTAGGGAAGTGTAGAGGGAGATTGAGGCGGCCATTAGGGGTTCGCGCATGCGCAGGGCAAGTGCGCACGCGGCCCCAGTGTTTAGGCAGCCCCCTGGGAACTACAATTCCCAGGAGGCTTAGGGAGACAGAGGTCAGGTGCTCCCTTGCGGCCAATAGGGCTGGAGGAAGCTCAGCCCGGGAATATAGATACATTTCCCGGGCTTTGCAGAGTCAGTCAGGAAGAGGAGAAGGAAGGAGTAGGAAGGGTGTAGGGAGCGTGTGGCTCCTGCACCAGGTAAGGGTCCTCCTTAGGTCCCCAGGCAGGCCCCAATTCCCGGTAAGGGCAGGGGGTAACTGAAGAGGGACGGCCCTAGCTAGGGAGGTTACCCTTAGGTGTGGAAGGTGCAGTTTGGCAGTGCCACAGCGGATAGGGCTGTGCGCACTGGCAAATAGGCACAGCGTGCGAGCAGTGGATTTGCTGCGGGTTCCAGTGAATGGTGTGTATCGTTCTGTGTGTGTTGCTGCAGGTGTTAGGAGTTGTTCTGAGTTGTTGCTGAGGAGTTCCTGTTGCTGTGCTGCTGTGTTCAGTAAGAGGCAGATGGAGGTCTGCAACACTGTTGCAGTAGTCTGAATGCAGAGCTGTGAGTCTGGCAGCACAAGCAGACAGAGACAAGCTGCCAGAGAGAACTGTGACCAGGGACCTGGCACAGGGCCGAGATCCCTGCGGGGATAGGGAACCCACCTATTAAGGGAAGGCGTACCTTTCGGAGGGAAGCAGCTGGAAGATGGAGGGCTAAGTACACCCCATTGTGGAGGGCAGCTAGCCCACCTCAAGCAATAAAGATGCATTTGATCAAAGACACCCTCGTGTGTGAGTCTGGGATTACTCTGCAGAGGGGAGGACCACGGAGGAGTTCCTCAACAGGACCATCCCCATGCGGACGCAGGGACCCTGATGAGGTGGAGGCGCTGCACTGGATATAGGTAGGACTCAGCACACTACCTCAGCTGCCTGTCTGGACGGGTCCTCCCCACACACCATCATGCGGGAGACTCAGGAGTCCTGTAGCCAACAGGTGCACCACCAGACACTATCACACTGTAATGGGGACCGGTTAGACCACAGGGGCCAATGTGAGATTGGGTGGGTCAGGCCGGGCCAGAAATACCGTTACATTTGGAGGCGCTGCTGAGAGATCAGACCTGGGGTGCCCTGTATGTTTTTTTTTCTAAATTGTGTCCTATTTTTGTTTCGCCATGGGAAAGCCCTCAAGGCGGAGGAAGCCACGTGCTAAGTTCCCGGCCGCGCAGGAAAATGTTGCCAACAGTTATCCAGGACTGGCGGGAAAACCCGAGCCCCGCCCCCACACTGTGAGTGACTCAGTACCGAGTTTGCAACATTCCCCAAAAGACTGTGCTGCCCCTCCTCTAGAGTCCACCAGGGGGAGGGAGTGTCTTGAGCAGAAATCAGAAATTTCTGTTCCCCCTAAGGAAAGCGAGGGATGCCGATAAAAACACCCTTGGCTGTATAGAATCGTACGGGCCCCCCATTTAGTCTTGCCAATGGTGGTGTGCCCGTGTGCATTAAGAGACTGGAAAGCGACTGGTGGCTGGATGGGCGGAGCATCTGAGTCACCAGTTGCTCTCACGATGACCGTGGTAGACGGGGAAGAATGCCTGCACGGCCGTCTGAATGAATGTGAGTGTGCCATTGATGAGCTGACCCAAGGGCCTAAGTGTCCTGACTGTGCGGCGCAGTTCCTGCAACCCAAACCGCCAGCGGCAGAGGACACTGTTGCAGAAATGGAGTGTTCCCTCCCCGAGGATGAGAGAGACTGCCAGGGGTTACACCCTGATGTGTATGAGCCCTGGAATTTGCCAGGAATGGAGGTCACGATGCTAATGTGCCCCTGCCTGAGTGAAGCCCTTAAAGATGGAGTCGAACCATCTCAGTTACAACTAGGTTTCAGGTCAACTGAGGTGGACGGAGAAACGTTTACCCAGTGTTTTGGCCTCAAATGTGGCTGTTCCCGGAGAGAGGCACTGGCGTGGGAGCCCCAATGTGAGTGTTGCGGGGCCTGGTTCCTAAAGCCTATCCTGCCCCAGGCGGCGGAACCAGCCGAGGAAGAAGAGGAGGAGCCGGACCTCCCTCCTACAGTAAATGATACTTGTCCTCAGTTTGTCTTAATTACAGAGGCCTCCGGGGATCCGTGTGTCCAGACAACTGATGCAGACCCTCTCAAAGGGGACATGCAAATGGAAGAGCAGGAACCTCTGATGGCGGAACCTGCGGAGAAAGATGCGCCTGATGGTGCTACCCAGGTGGGTGAAGCCGCTACTAATGCTTCTACTTCAGCAATGGAGGTGGTGGAGGGCCCGTGTGCCCAAATGGACTTTCTAGACGCTGAGCCAGAGCCGCTGAAGGCGGAGCTCCAGATGTCGGTTCCAGACCCGGTTCCCGAGCAGGAACCACCGAGACCAGAACCACAGATCCCGGAAGGCCAGGGTAAGGTGTTTATACACCCGCCCATGTGTGGTGATTCTAGCGACCAACCGAGCGTGGTGATGCGCCTGCCGGCGGACCACTCCAGTGAGACCACCGAGGCAACCACCTCAATTGATGCAGACCATGATGTGGGCCCGTGTGCCCTGCAACTGCCAGTCCGGCCTACCACCGAGGTACTAGCGGTCCCAGGCTTGGGATCAGTACCTGCCGACAACGATAGGGGTAAGTTGACTGCCCCAGGGGTGTCGGGTGTGAGCTCCCCGGTGATCGTGGAGCCTGGTGACTCCAAAGGTAGGGTCACCCGGGCGATGGGCTCACCCCGTCATCGCGTCCTGGTGGAGGTGTCTTCCCCAGAAGATCTCTGCGGATTATGGAACGAATCCGACCTCATGAAGGTATCCAGTGTAGCGGACCGGAGCGACACATACGCCTGCACGAGGAGTCTCCAAGCTTGGCCTTCTCAAGACCCGGGCCTACCCGAAGAAGTGGTGCCATCCGCGGAAGAAGTCACCGTTAAGGGGATGGTTGGAGCGGACAAAGACTCTGTTGAGACCGCTCTGGTAGTTGTGGCCTCTCCCAGGTGCGCGATGGAGCGCTATGTTCACCATGTGGTGGACCGAGGCAAGAGACTGAGCCTCCCTGTCTCCCGTGAGACGAGACCGGAGGATCCGGCAAGGGTCAATACCCAGGACCCCGTACATTTTTTTCTGCGAGAGGGAGAAGGTGGGTTGGTGCAAGGGACAGGTCTTGAGCTCCAAAAGACTCACAGGAGTCAAGGTGGGATACCCTCACCCAGTCTGTTAGGGGCACTCCACTCTGAGACTCAGCTGGCCTCGGGTATCCATGCGGGGATGTTGGGTACAAATGGGGAATTGCTTGTGTGTGATGTATCGGTTACAATGCATTTTCCATTATATAACCCACTGTATGGTTGCTACCCAAGCGAGGGCGTTGGGATTCTGCGAAGGGGAGAATGTAGCCCCGAGTTAAAATCACGATTTCAGGCCCCTTTCCGCGAGTGCCGTGGGGTCGCGGGTGCCGCCGGAGGCAGCGGTGGAACCGCCGGCACTTCGCGAGGGTGGGGGCCAGAGCAGGGAGCAGATCGGGACTGTGCGGCGCAGGCCGGTTGCCGGGGACGCGATCGGGCCGTCGCTAGGGCCGCGATCGCGTTGCCACCGGCTCGGCGGCTTGAGGAGAGTGCGCCGCCATTGCGCGTTAGTTCGCGCATGCGCAGTAGGGCGAAAGCGCAAGGTAGGATCCCCAGTGCAGGGAGAAATCGCGCGAGAGTAGGGAAGTGTAGAGGGAGATTGAGGCGGCCATTAGGGGTTCGCGCATGCGCAGGGCAAGTGCGCACGCGGCCCCAGTGTTTAGGCAGCCCCCTGGGAACTACAATTCCCAGGAGGCTTAGGGAGACAGAGGTCAGGTGCTCCCTTGCGGCCAATAGGGCTGGAGGAAGCTCAGCCCGGGAATATAGATACATTTCCCGGGCTTTGCAGAGTCAGTCAGGAAGAGGAGAAGGAAGGAGTAGGAAGGGTGTAGGGAGCGTGTGGCTCCTGCACCAGGTAAGGGTTCTCCTTAGGTCCCCAGGCAGGCCCCAATTCCCGGTAAGGGCAGGGGGTAACTGAAGAGGGACGGCCCTAGCTAGGGAGGTTACCCTTAGGTGTGGAAGGTGCAGTTTGGCAGTGCCACAGCGGATAGGGCTGTGCGCACTGGCAAATAGGCACAGCGTGCGAGCAGTGGATTTGCTGCGGGTTCCAGTGAATGGTGTGTATCGTTCTGTTTGTGTTGCTGCAGGTGTTAGGAGTTGTTCTGAGTTGTTGCTGAGGAGTTCCTGTTGCTGTGCTGCTGTGTTCAGTAAGAGGCAGATGGAGGTCTGCAACATTGTGGCAGTAGTCTGAATGCAGAGCTGTGAGTCTGGCAACACAAGCAGACAGAGACAAGCTGCCTGAGAGAACTGTGACCAGGGACCTGGCACAGGGCCGAGATCCCTGCGGGGATAGGGAACCCACCTATTAAGGGAAGGCGTACCTTTCGGAGGGAAGCAGCTGGAAGATGGAGGGCTAAGTACACCCCATTGTGGAGGGCAGCTAGCCCACCTCAAGCAATAAAGATGCATTTGATCAAAGACACCCTCGTGTGTGAGTCTGGGATTACTCTGCAGAGGGGAGCACCACGGAGGAGTTCCTCAACAGGACCATCCCCATGCGGACGCAGGGACCCTGATGAGGTGGAGGCGCTGCACTGGATATAGGTAGGACTCAGCACACTACCTCAGCTGCCTGTCTGGACGGGTCCTCCCCACACACCATCATGCGGGAGACTCAGGAGTCCTGTAGCCAACAGGTGCACCACCAGACACTATTACACTGTAATGGGGACCGGTTAGACCACAGGGGCCAATGTGAGATTGGGTGGGTCAGGCCGGGCCAGAAATACCGTTACATTTGGAGGCGCTGCTGAGAGATCAGACCTGGGGTGCCCTGTATGTTTTTTTTTCTAAATTGTGTCCTATTTTTGTTTCGCCATGGGAAAGCCCTCAAGGCGGAGGAAGCCACGTGCTAAGTTCCCGGCCGCGCGGGAAAATGTTGCCAACAGTTATCCAGGACTGGCGGGAAAACCCGAGCCCCGCCCCCACACTGTGAGTGACTCAGTACCGAGTTTGCAACATTCCCCAAAAGACTGTGCTGCCCCTCCTCTAGAGTCCACCAGGGGGAGGGAGTGTCTTGAGCAGAAATCAGAAATTTCTGTTCCCCCTAAGGAAAGCGAGGGATGCCGAGAAAAACACCCTTGGCTGTATAGAATCGTACGGGCCCCCCATTTAGTCTTGCCAATGGTGGTGTGCCCGTGTGCATTAAGAGACTGGAAAGCGACTGGTGGCTGGATGGGCGGAGCATCTGAGTCACCAGTTGCTCTCACGATGACCGTGGTAGACGGGGAAGAATGCCTGCACGGCCGTCTGAATGAATGTGAGTGTGCCATTGATGAGCTGACCCAAGGGCCTAAGTGTCCTGACTGTGCGGCGCAGTTCCTGCAACCCAAACCGCCAGCGGCAGAGGACACTGTTGCAGAAATGGAGTGTTCCCTCCCCGAGGATGAGAGAGACTGCCAGGGGTTACACCCTGATGTGTATGAGCCCTGGAATTTGCCAGGAATGGAGGTCACGATGCTAATGTGCCCCTGCCTGAGTGAAGCCCTTAAAGATGGAGTCGAACCATCTCAGTTACAACTAGGTTTCAGGTCAACTGAGGTGGACGGAGAAACGTTTACCCAGTGTTTTGGCCTCAAATGTGGCTGTTCCCGGAGAGAGGCACTGGCGTGGGAGCCCCAATGTGAGTGTTGCGGGGCCTGGTTCCTAAAGCCTATCCTGCCCCAGGCGGCGGAACCAGCCGAGGAAGAAGAGGAGGAGCCGGACCTCCCTCCTACAGTAAATGATACTTGTCCTCAGTTTGTCTTAATTACAGAGGCCTCCGGGGATCCGTGTGTCCAGACAACTGATGCAGACCCTCTCAAAGGGGACATGCAAATGGAAGAGCAGGAACCTCTGATGGCGGAACCTGCGGAGAAAGATGCGCCTGATGGTGCTACCCAGGTGGGTGAAGCCGCTACTAATGCTTCTACTTCAGCAATGGAGGTGGTGGAGGGCCCGTGTGCCCAAATGGACTTTCTAGACGCTGAGCCAGAGCCGCTGAAGGCGGAGCTCCAGATGTCGGTTCCAGACCCGGTTCCCGAGCAGGAACCACCGAGACCAGAACCACAGATCCCGGAAGGCCAGGGTAAGGTGTTTATACACCCGCCCATGTGTGGTGATTCTAGCGACCAACCGAGCGTGGTGATGCGCCTGCCGGCGGACCACTCCAGTGAGACCACCGAGGCAACCACCTCAATTGATGCAGACCATGATGTGGGCCCGTGTGCCCTGCAACTGCCAGTCCGGCCTACCACCGAGGTACTAGCGGTCCCAGGCTTGGGATCAGTACCTGCCGACAACGATAGGGGTAAGTTGACTGCCCCAGGGGTGTCGGGTGTGAGCTCCCCGGTGATCGTGGAGCCTGGTGACTCCAAAGGTAGGGTCACCCGGGCGATGGGCTCACCCCGTCATCGCGTCCTGGTGGAGGTGTCTTCCCCAGAAGATCTCTGCGGATTATGGAACGAATCCGACCTCATGAAGGTATCCAGTGTAGCGGACCGGAGCGACACATACGCCTGCACGAGGAGTCTCCAAGCTTGGCCTTCTCAAGACCCGGGCCTACCCGAAGAAGTGGTGCCATCCGCGGAAGAAGTCACCGTTAAGGGGATGGTTGGAGCGGACAAAGACTCTGTTGAGACCGCTCTGGTAGTTGTGGCCTCTCCCAGGTGCGCGATGGAGCGCTATGTTCACCATGTGGTGGACCGAGGCAAGAGACTGAGCCTCCCTGTCTCCCGTGAGACGAGACCGGAGGATCCGGCAAGGGTCAATACCCAGGACCCCGTACATTTTTTTCTGCGAGAGGGAGAAGGTGGGTTGGTGCAAGGGACAGGTCTTGAGCTCCAAAAGACTCACAGGAGTCAAGGTGGGATACCCTCACCCAGTCTGTTAGGGGCACTCCACTCTGAGACTCAGCTGGCCTCGGGTATCCATGCGGGGATGTTGGGTACAAATGGGGAATTGCTTGTGTGTGATGTATCGGTTACAATGCATTTTCCATTATATAACCCACTGTATGGTTGCTACCCAAGCGAGGGCGTTGGGATTCTGCGAAGGGGAGAATGTAGCCCCGAGTTAAAATCACGATTTCAGGCCCCTTTCCGCGAGTGCCGTGGGGTCGCGGGTGCCGCCGGAGGCAGCGGTGGAACCGCCGGCACTTCGCGAGGGTGGGGGCCAGAGCAGGGAGCAGATCGGGACTGTGCGGCGCAGGCCGGTTGCCGGGGACGCGATCGGGCCGTCGCTAGGGCCGCGATCGCGTTGCCACCGGCTCGGCGGCTTGAGGAGAGTGCGCCGCCATTGCGCGTTAGTTCGCGCATGCGCAGTAGGGCGAAAGCGCAAGGTAGGATCCCCAGTGCAGGGAGAAATCGCGCGAGAGTAGGGAAGTGTAGAGGGAGATTGAGGCGGCCATTAGGGGTTCGCGCATGCGCAGGGCAAGTGCGCACGCGGCCCCAGTGTTTAGGCAGCCCCCTGGGAACTACAATTCCCAGGAGGCTTAGGGAGACAGAGGTCAGGTGCTCCCTTGCGGCCAATAGGGCTGGAGGAAGCTCAGCCCGGGAATATAGATACATTTCCCGGGCTTTGCAGAGTCAGTCAGGAAGAGGAGAAGGAAGGAGTAGGAAGGGTGTAGGGAGCGTGTGGCTCCTGCACCAGGTAAGGGTTCTCCTTAGGTCCCCAGGCAGGCCCCAATTCCCGGTAAGGGCAGGGGGTAACTGAAGAGGGACGGCCCTAGCTAGGGAGGTTACCCTTAGGTGTGGAAGGTGCAGTTTGGCAGTGCCACAGCGGATAGGGCTGTGCGCACTGGCAAATAGGCACAGCGTGCGAGCAGTGGATTTGCTGCGGGTTCCAGTGAATGGTGTGTATCGTTCTGTTTGTGTTGCTGCAGGTGTTAGGAGTTGTTCTGAGTTGTTGCTGAGGAGTTCCTGTTGCTGTGCTGCTGTGTTCAGTAAGAGGCAGATGGAGGTCTGCAACATTGTGGCAGTAGTCTGAATGCAGAGCTGTGAGTCTGGCAACACAAGCAGACAGAGACAAGCTGCCTGAGAGAACTGTGACCAGGGACCTGGCACAGGGCCGAGATCCCTGCGGGGATAGGGAACCCACCTATTAAGGGAAGGCGTACCTTTCGGAGGGAAGCAGCTGGAAGATGGAGGGCTAAGTACACCCCATTGTGGAGGGCAGCTAGCCCACCTCAAGCAATAAAGATGCATCTGATCAAAGACACCCTCGTGTGTGAGTCTGGGATTACTCTGCAGAGGGGAGCACCACGGAGGAGTTCCTCAACAGGACCATCCCCATGCGGACGCAGGGACCCTGATGAGGTGGAGGCGCTGCACTGGATATAGGTAGGACTCAGCACACTACCTCAGCTGCCTGTCTGGACGGGTCCTCCCCACACACCATCATGCGGGAGACTCAGGAGTCCTGTAGCCAACAGGTGCACCACCAGACACTATCACACTGTAATGGGGACCGGTTAGACCACAGGGGCCAATGTGAGATTGGGTGGGTCAGGCCGGGCCAGAAATACCGTTACACATATATAGTATTGGGGCAGCTTAAAATACCTCACCCACCCACCCAGTCACTGTCACCCACCCAGTCATTGTCACCCACCCAGTCACTGTAATCCACCCAGTCAGTCAGTCATCCACCCAGTCAGTCAGTCATCCACCCAGTCACTGTCACCCACCCAGTCACTGTCACCCACCCAGTCACTGTCACCCACCCAGTCACTGTCACCCACCCAGTCACTGTCACCCACCCAGTCACTGTCAAAGTCACTGTCACCCACCCAGTCACTGTCACCCACCCAGTCACTGTCACCCAACCAGTCACTGTCACCCACCCAGTCAGTCAGTCATCCACCCAGTCAGTCAGTCACCCACCCAGTCACTGTCACCCACCCAGTCACTGTCAAAGTCACTGTCACCCACCCAGTCACTGTCACCTACCCAGTCACTGTCACCCACCCAGTCAGTCAGTCATGCACCCAGTCAGTCACTCACCCACCGAGTCACTCAGTCACTCACCCACCCAGTCAGTCAGTCACTCACCCACCCAGTCAGTCAGTCAGTCAGTCAGTCAACCAGTCAGTCAGTCACTCACCCACCCAGTCAGTCAGTCAGTCACCCAGTCAGTCACTCACCCACCCAATCAGTTACTCACCCACCCAGTCACCCACCCAGTCAGTCACCCACCCAGTCAGTCACCACCCTGTCAGTCACCCAGCCAGTCAGTCACCCAGCCAGTCAGTCAGTCACCCACCCAGTCAGTCAGTCACCCACCCAGTCAGTCACCCACCCACCCAGTCAGTCAGTCACCCACCCAGTCAGTCACCCACCCAGTCAGTCAGTCAGTCACCCACCCAGTCAGTCACCCACCCAGTCAGTCACCCAGCCAGTCAGTCACTCACCCACCCAGTCAGTCAGTCACTCACCCACCCAGTCAGTCACTCACCCACCCAGTCAGTCACCCAGTCAGTCACTCACACACTCAGTTAGTCACTCACTCACCCACCCAGTCACTCACTCACCCACCCAGTCACTCACTCACCCACCCAGTCAGTCACCCAGTCAGTCACTCACCCACCCAGTCAGTCACCCACCCAGTCAGTCACCCAGCCAGTCAGTCACTCACCCACCCAGTCAGTCAGTCACTCACCCACCCAGTCAGTCACCCAGCCAGTCAGTCACCCAGCCAGTCAGTCACCCAGCCAGTCAGTCACCTACCCAGCCAGTCACCCACCCAGTCAGTCAGTCAGTTAGTCACCCACCCAGTCAGTCACCCAGGCAGCCAGCCAGTCAGTCAGTCACCCAGCCAGTCAGTCAGTCACCCACCCAGTCAGTCAGTCACCCACCCAGTCAGTCAGTCAGTCACCCAGCCAGTCAGTCAGTCACCCACCCAGTCAGTCAGTCACCCACCCAGTCAGTCACTCACCCACCCAGTCAGTCACCCAGTCAGTCACTCACACACTCAGTTAGTCACTCACTCACCCACCCAGTCACTCACTCACCCACCCAGTCACTCACTCACCCACCCAGTCAGTCACCCAGTCAGTCACTCACCCACCCTGTTAGTCACTCACCCACCCAGTCACCCACCCAGTCAGTCAGTCACCCACCCAGCCAGTCAGTCACCCAGCCAGTCAGTCACCTACCCAGCCAGTCACCCACCCAGTCAGTCAGTCACCCACGCAGTCAGTCAGTCAGTTAGTCACCCACCCAGTCAGTCACCCAGTCAGCCAGCCAGTCAGTCAGTCACCCAGCCAGTCAGTCAGTCAGTCACCCAGCCAGTCAGTCAGTCAGTCACCCACCCAGTCAGTCACCCACCCAGCCAGTCAGTCACCCAGCCAGTCAGTCAGTCACCCACCCAGTCAGTCAGTCACCCACCCAGTCAGTCAGTCAGTCAGTCACCCACCCAGTCAGTCAGTCAGTCACCCAGCCAGTCAGTCAGTCACCCACCCAGTCAGTCAGTCACCCACCCAGTCAGTCAGTCAGTCAGTCACCCAGCCAGTCAGTCAGTCACCCACCCAGTCAGTCAGTCACCCACCCAGTCAGTCAGTCAGTCACCCAGCCAGTCAGTCAGTCACCCACCCAGTCAGTCAGTCAGTCAGTCACCCAGTCAGTCAGTCACCCACCCAGTCAGTCAGTCAGTCAGTCAGTCAGTCACCCAGTCAGTCAGTCACCCACCCAGTCAGTCAGTCACCCACCCAGTCAGTCAGTCAGTCACCCACCCAGGCAGGCAGTCACCTGTATTTTGTTGAAAATATAAAAATAGACAGGTTGTATTGTAATGTTTGTTTCTGTATCACAATAATAAAACAGTTAAGTAAAAGTTGCGCGCTAAAAGATATTTTTTCGCGGAAGGTGCACTATGGGTTAGGGGGGGTGCGCTATGGGTTGGGGGGGGGGGTGCGCTATGGGTTAGTGGGGGGGGGGGGGTGCGCTATGGGTTAGGGGGGGGTGCGCTATGGGTCAGTGGGGGGCCCTGCTCCTTTCATTTGTCCTGGGCCCCATGATTTCTGTTGGCGGCCCCGGCTGCAAGAGATGGAGGCGCTGCACCTGTGAGTACTATTTGGGCAAGACCCCAGAAGCCTGTCCTGTCATTCCCCTATACCACCATGCAGGAGACCCAGGGCCCCTGTTACCAGCAGGTTTGCGCCACACTCACATAAGTACCCAGCGCGAGTTTCCCCAAGATAGAGGAGCAGGGTCAGGGTTAGGGTCAGGGTTAGGGTCAGGGTCAGGGTTAGGGTCAGGGTTAGGGTCAGGATTAGGGTCAGGGTTAGGGTCAGGGTTAGGGTCAGGGTCAGGGTTAGGGTTAGGGTCAGGGTCAGGGTTAGGGTTAGGGTCAGGGTTAGGGTCAGGGTCAGGGTTATGGTCAGGGTTATGGTCAGGGTTAGGGTCAGGGTCAGGGTTAGGGTCAGGGTTAGGGTCAGGTTTAGGGTCAGGGTCAGGGTCAGGGTTAGGGTCAGGGTCACATTTGTTATACGACACCTGGGAAAAAAAACTATTATCGGTGCAATTTTAGGTAGAGTTGCGATGTGACAATTAGCATAACCGATAATTAGCCGTTAATAACTGCGTCGTGATAAAATGGGGGAGGGTTATGTCCTGTAAATGACCATTGATGACTTAACTCGTGCTTTGAGTTCAGGGTGGTGGGGGGGTTTGCTCCGTGACACCGACAATCACAGCAATCAAAAACATAGCGCCCATAAATACCCGCATGTAACTCCCGTTAATAAACACAATGTTTTGGGAGAAATTGGTTGCAGCTTTATTTATAAATACAAAATCTGACGAAAGTCAAAAGCGAATCTGTGCAGTGAATGGACATTATTACCGCAGCGCTCTCTGTGACCACGGCGCTCTCTGTGACCCCGGCGCTCTCTGTGACCCGGCGCTCTCTGTGACCCCGGCGCTCTCTGTGACCCGGCGCTCTCTGTGACCCCGGCGCTCTCTGTGACCCGGCGCTCTCTGTGACCCCGGCGCTCTCTGTGACCCGGCGCTCTCTGTGACCCCGGCGCTCTCTGTGACCCGGCGCTCTCTGTGACCCCGGCGCTCTCTGTGACCCCGGCGCTCTCTGTGACCCGGCGCTCTCTGTGACCCGGCGCTCTCTGTGACCCCGGCGCTCTCTGTGACCCCAGCGCTCCCTGTGACCCCAGCGCTCTCTGTGACCCCAGCGCTCTCTGTGACCCGGCGCTCTCTGTGACCCCGGCGCTCTCTGTGACCCCAGCGCTCCCTGTGACCCCCGCGCTCTCTGTGACCCGGCGCTCTCTGTGACCCCAGCGCTCTCTGTGACCCCAGCGCTCTCTGTGACCCCGGCGCTCTCTGTGACCCGGCGCTCTCTGTGACCCCAGCGCTCCCTGTGACCCCGGCGCTCTCTGTGACCCCGGCGCTCTCTGTGACCCGGCGCTCTCTGTGACCCGGCGCTCTCTGTGTCCCGGCGCTCTCTGTGACCCCGGCGCTCTCTGTGACCCGGCGCTCTCTGTGACCCCGGCGCTCTCTGTGTCCCGGCGCTCTCTGTGACCCGGCACTGTCTGTGACCCCGGCGCCCTCTGTGACCCGGCGCCCTCTGTGACCCGGCGCTCTCTGTGACCCGGCGCTCTCTGTGACCCGGCACTGTCTGTGACCCCGGCGCTCTCTGTGACCCCGGCGCTCTCTGTGTCCCGGCACTCTCTGTGACCCGGCGCTCTCTGTGTCCCGGCGCTCTCTGTGACCCCGGCGCTCTCTGTGTCCCGGCGCTCTCTGTGACCCCGGCGCTCTCTGTGACCCGGCGCTCTCTGTGACCCGGCGCTCTCTGTGACCCCGGCGCTCTCTGTGTCCCGGCGCTCTCTGTGTCCCGGCGCTCTCTGTGTCCCGGCGCTCTCTGTGTCCCGGCGCTCTCTGTGTCCCGGCGCTCTCTGTGTCCCGGCGCTCTCTGTGACCCGGCGCTCTCTGTGAACCCGGCGCTCTCTGTGACCCGGCTCTCTCTGTGACCCCGGCGCTCTCTGTGACCCGGCGCTCTCTGTGTCCCGGCGCTCTCTGTGACCCCGGCGCTCTCTGTGACCCGGCGCTCTCTGTGACCCCGGCACTCTCTGTGACCCGGCGCTCTCTGTGACCCCGGCACTCTCTGTGACCCGGCTCTCTCTGTGACCCCGGCGCTCTCTGTGACCCGGCGCTCTCTGTGACCCCGGCGCTCTCTGTGACCCGGCGCTCTCTGTGACCCCGGCACTCTCTGTGACCCGAGCACACACGTGCACCTCCAGGCCGGGCATATGGCTTTACCCTCCAGCTCCCCCAGTGTGACCCACTTCTCATTCCCGTGCAGAACTATATAAGGCCTCGTTCAGGGTGCAGGCTTCGGAGGGAGGGCGTGCTGCCGTGCGTGCTGCCGTGCATGCTGCTGCGCGTGCTGCCGCGTGAGCTGCCGTAGGAAACAATGTATTGAAAGGGAATTGTGGTTGTCAGGGTAGCAGCTGCCCTGTCTCCGAAGCCCGGAGTTGACGCTGGCTACAGTTTCAATAAACAAGCCCGGTTGTTTTTTGAAGCTGCAGCAGCGTCACTGGGACCTCGGCAGCAGCATCACTGGGACCTCAGCAGCAGCGTCACCGGGACCTCGGCAGCAGCGTCACCGGGACCTCGGCAGCAGCGTCACTGGGACCTCGGCAGCCAATGAGAATGATTTCAAGACAGCAACTTGGATCCCTAACCTCAGGTCTGTAGCCCCGCCCCCTCCCCCTCTGTAGCCCCGCCCCCTTCCCCTCTGTTGCCCCGCCCCCTCCCCAACTCAACTCCTGAAAAAGTCTGCTGGGGATGAACACACATCGCCCAGCAGACTGCCGCCCGCCCTCTCGAACGCCCGCCCTCCCGAACGCCCGCCCTCGCGAACGCCCTCCCTCCCGAACGCCCGCCCTCCAACTCCTGCCTCTGGCACCCTGAACGAGGCCTCAGACCGCTTTATCAGGAAACGCAAACACCCCTCACTACTGTACGTCATTTCTCCTCAAACCACCGTCACACTTTCTGGACACGCACACACAGTCACTTACAACTTGGCCTCAAAATCAGACCAACAGGCGACCTCCGTCACCCCCACTCCGTCACTCCGTCACCCCCACTCTGTCACCCCCACTCCGTCACCCCCACTCCGTCACTCCGTCACCCCCACTCCGTCACCCCCACTCCGTCACTCCGTCACCCCCACTCCGTCACCCCCACTCCGTCACCCCCACTCCGTCACCCCACCAGCTTCCCCAGCATGTCAACTGAGATTGGCAGCCTGTCATCTTCTTAAAAGATGGCCTCTTCCACCCAGAAACCCCCTGGGACTCTGAAGGAAAAGGCTAACCCGCCATCCATCTCTCCGCTGAAGCCGCTGACCGCCCTTCATCCTGCATGCGCGGGACAACTCAACAACTGCTCTCAGGTGCCCCCCCGGCCCTCGTGTCCCCCCCTTGCCCTCGGTTGCCCTCCCTGCCCCCGGGTACCCCCCCTGCCCTCGGTTGCCCCCCCTGCCTTCGGGTGCCCTCCCTGCCCTCGGGTGCCCTCCCTGCCCTCGGTTGCCCCCCCTGCCTTCGGGTGCCCTCCCTGCCCTCGGTTGCCCCCCCTGCCCTCGGGTGCCCTCCCTGCTCTCGGGTGCCCTTCCTGCCCTCGGGTGCCCTCCCTGCTCTCGGGTGCCCTCCCTGTCCTCGTGTGCCCTCCCTGCTCTCGGGTGCCCCCCCTGCTCTCGGGTGCCCTCCCTGCCCTTGGGTGCCCTCCCTGCCCTCAGGTGCCCTCGGTTGCCCTCCCTGCCCTCATTTGCCCTCCCTGCCCTCGGGTGCCCTCCCTGCTCTCGGTTGCCCTCCCTGCCCTTGGTTGCCCTCATTTGCCCTCCCTGCCCTCGGTTGCCCTCCCTGCCCTTGGTTGCCCTCCCTGCCCTCATTTGCCCTCCCTGCCCTCAGTTGCCCTCCCTGCCCTCATTTGCCCTCGGGTGCCCTCCCTGCTCTCGGTTGCCCTCCCTGCCCTCGGATGCCCTCCCTGCCCTCGGTTGCCCTCCCTGCCCTCGGTTGCCCTCCCTGCTCTCGGTTGCCCTCCCTGCCCTCATTTGCCCTCGGTTGCCCTCCCTGCTCTCAGTTGCCCTCCCTGCCCTTGGGTGCCCTCCCTGCCCTCAGTTGCCCTCCCTGCTTTGGGCCCTTACCAGCTTCGTTCTCCATGACGGATCGCCCTTGTGGCGTGAAACGCGTAGATGGGGAACATGGACTTTGCTGTCTAACTTTTGCACGAATAGTCTATATATTGTGACCGGGTGTTTCACCGTTATCGCTGCCGCTCCAGCAGCCGGGACCGACGAGACAGCCGGGACCGAGGAGACAGCCGGGACCGAGGAGACAGCCGGGACCGACGAGACAGCCGGGACCGACGAGACAGCCGGGACCGAGGAGACAGCCGGGACCGACGAGACAGCCGGGACCGACGAGACAGCCGGGACCGACGAGACAGCCGGGACCGACGAGACAGCCGGGACCGACGAGACAGCCGGGACCGACGAGACAGCCGGGACCGACGAGACAGCCGGGACCGAGGAGACAGCCGGGACCGAGGAGACAGCCGGGACCGACGAGACAGCCGGGACCGACGAGACAGCCGGGACCGAGGAGACAGCCGGGACCGACGAGACAGCCGGGACCGACGAGACAGCCGGGACCGACGAGACAGCCGGGACCGACGAGACAGCCGGGACCGACGAGACAGCCGGGACCGACGAGACAGCCGGGACCGACGAGACAGCCGGGACCGACGAGACAGCCGGGACCGACGAGACAGCCGAGACCGACGAGACAGCCGGGACCGACGAGACAGCCGGGACCGACGAGACAGCAGGGACCGACGAGACAGCCGGGACCGACGAAACAGCCGGGACCGACGAGACAGCCGGGACCGACGAGACAGCAGGGACCGACGAGACAGCCGGGACCGACGAGACAGCCGGGACCGACGAGACAGCCGGGACCGAGGAGACAGCCGGGACCGAGGAGACAGCCGGGACCGAGGAGACAGCCGGGACCGAGGAGACAGCCGGGACCGAGGAGACAGCCGGGACCGAGGAGACAGCCGGGACCGAGGAGACAGCCGGAACCGAGGAGACAGCCGGGACCGAGGAGACAGCCGGGACCGAGGAGACAGCCGGGACCGAGGAGACAGCCGGGACCGAGGAGACAGCCGGGACCGACGAGACAGCCGGGACCGAGGAGACAGCCGGGACCGAGGAGACAGCCGGGACCGAGGAGACAGCCGGAACCGAGGAGACAGCCGGAACCGAGGAGACAGCCGGGACCGAGGAGACAGCCGGGACCGAGGAGACAGCCGGGACCGAGGAGACAGCCGGGACCGAGGAGACAGCCGGGACCGAGGAGACAGCCGGAACCGAGGAGACAGCCGGGACCGACGAGACAGCCGGGACCGACGAGACAGCCGGGACCGACGAGACAGCCGGGACCGACGAGACAGCAGGGACCGACGAGACAGCCGGGACCGAGGAGACAGCCGGGACCGAGGAGACAGCCGGGACCGAGGAGACAGCCGGGACCGAGGAGACAGCCGGGACCGAGGAGACAGCCGGGACCGAGGAGACAGCCGGGACCGAGGAGACAGCCGGGACCGAGGAGACAGCCGGGACCGAGGAGACAGCCGGGACCGAGGAGACAGCCGGGACCGACGAGACAGCCGGGACCGAGGAGACAGCCGGGACCGAGGAGACAGCCGGGACCGAGGAGACAGCCGGGACCGAGGAGACAGCCGGGACCGAGGAGACAGCCGGGACCGAGGAGACAGCCGGGACCGACGAGACAGCCGGGACCGACGAGACAGCCGGGACCGACGAGACAGCCGGGACCGAGGAGACAGCCGGGACCGACTCACTGCATTGGAGTGGATAGCCATAGACAACTCTTTCTTACCTCTGAGTTCACAGCCATAGGCTGGGCACACCGGCAACTTCAACTCCCTTATCTATTGGCAACATTATACAGTATACACGCAGATAAGACTCTGTGTCAGCACTACCGCAGAGCGCAGGACAGCAGCACATCCCACTTCGTCCTACCACAGCTTGATACGAAACTCAACCCCTCTCCCACGTCTAACAGAAATGAGTTTCAGGAACGTTCATTTGGTGAGGAAAGTGGTCCCCACTGACCCAGCCGCGTATAGAAATAGTTAGATGTGCGGGTTCTACCCCAAATCGGAGCCCGCGTCCAAACATTGTAACTCCCCAGAAATTCCTAACTTCTTCTTTCTTGCAGGGTCTACTGGAGCGAAGTCCCACCACTCGCTCTGTTTCTTAGCATGAGGGGTGTCGGCGTTGGAAGGCAAAAATCAGCATTGGCGAGGGAGCTCGCAGGGCCAGGTTAAGGCCGGTTAAATGACCGTGCTGGTGGCGGGAGTAATGTTACTCTGGGAGGGGGACTCAGTATTGGCTCCTGGAGGGAGGTCGCAGGGCCAGGTTAAGGCCGGGTAAATGACCGTGCTGGTGGCGGGAGTAATGTTACTCTGGGAGGGGGACTCAGTATTGGCTCCGTAGAGGGAGGTCGCAGGGCAGGTTAAGGCCGGTTAAATGACCCTGCTGGTGGCGGGAGTAATGTTACTCTGGGAGGGGGACTCAGATTGGCTCTGGGAGGGAGGTCGCAGACCTCTGTAGTATTTTAGTTGAGGTAGGCGGTTGCTATTCCAGGCTCAGCGGCCGGAATGGCGGTGACCTTCCAGGTGGAGTTTGGGGAAGGCGGTACCATGCAGACCGGCGCCAACTAGTCCAAGGTGGAAATAATGTCCAGCAAAGAAAGAGTCTTAGAATAGCAGATAGCTGCAGGAGTATCTTCACAGCTTGTCTTCAATGGATAGACTCCGTGAACATGCGCATGGGAGAAAAAACAGACCGAGAGAAAGAGAACATATCATAGTGCAGTATGCAAACAACCAAACATGCAGGACTAACAGGACAAGACAAACACTACATATAACAGGCAAGGCTGACTAATCCTAAAATATATTTATTAATCACAATAAAAAGATGAGGTAGCACACGTGGGATCCGGTGGGTAAATCCAGAATCCTACTTACAGGACTGCCACAGGACATAGGCCGGGGTGCAAGGATAGATGGTAACCGGCAGCAGCTCCGTTTTCTCAGTCTTCAGACCTCCAGGGATTTCTTCCTCTCCGTGACCGGAAGCGCGTCACACCGCGCAGCTTGGCGGCTCTCGTGGAGCTCCTGGAGCTGTCTGTCAACATGATCCAAGTTGGATTCGCAATATCCCCAAGGGACAACTCACACGCCTAAAGCGCAACTGCTCCAATAAGGAGGAGTACGCTATTCAGGCGAATGAGTTAAAAGATAAATTTAAGGCCAGAAAGTATTCAGAAAAACTGCTTTCAGAAGCCTCCCAACAGGTAGATCGTATAGATAGAAACAGTCTCCTAGAATATAAAAAATCAGCAAGAGAGAGTGAATTTAGTGGTGGTTTAGCCTTCGTAACCCAATATAATGAGATGGCCCCCAAGATTAGACAAATCATAAACAAACATTGGCCCATTCTTCTGTGTGATAGCACATTGCCTTCCAGCTAAACCCAAAATTATTTTCACCAAAGCATCCAATTTGAAATCAAGGTTGGCACCTAGTTGCCCCTTGGATCATGGTGAATCTTTGTCAACAAATGTAATAAAAGTTTTTTTTAAATGTACCAGGTGTACCGCTTGTTCTTATAGTGATAATGCTAAAATATTTAGATCAAATGTGACATTAAAAACATATAACATCAAGTCTCACATTAATTGTCACACTTCATTTGTGATCTATTTACTCGAGTGTCCCTGCGGCCTTCAGTATGTACTGCACCGACACACTTTATTCGAGCAAATACCCAGTATGTACCTGGCAGATACCTGGAATGCGCCGCTCCTCACCTCTGACAAGCCCCGTTGTGTTTGCCTTCCCAGCCTGGGTTCATGCCTGGCTGACGGGCGGCTGATCTGTTAAATGATAATGATTAGGATTTAATAGGCTGCAATGCTTCGCGTGTCTACCAGATGGCATAAATTCATGAATTGTAATGCAGTATATATATATATACTGTGCAGTATTGCAGCCAGCGGGAATAAAATGCTTCAATCCCTGCTTGGAAAATACCTCAATGCACTCGGGCAGAAAACAGTCACAAACCTCAATACACCCGGGTATACCCGAATTCGTGGGACTAGCCCAGCTCGAATAAAGTGTGTCGCCAGTGTAGGCCGCACAGGGAGGTGCTATCAGAGGAGAGTATATGAGCATATATATAATATAAAGAAAGGACTCATTACACATAGTGTTTCACATCATTTTTTAATGCATCATAACAAAAATCCGGTTGGGCTTAAATGTAAGGCCATTGAAAATGTGCGGGTCAGTTGGAGGGGGGGCGATCAGCTCAAACAGATCAGTAGACGGGAGTCATACTGGATCTATGAGCTGAAGACCCTCTCTCCGAATGGCTTAAACATTGAATTTGACCTGGGAGCTTTTTTAAAATGATTATAAAGTGTTTTTATCATTAATAACTGTTCTAGAATTATTAAATTATTTATTTATATTTATATATATATATATATACTAGCTGAGAGACCCGGCGTTGCCCGGGATGTAATTTTGGGGGGGCGTACGACAGGGTTGGGCTTCCCCCCCCCCCCCCCATGACAGCTAGGTGGGTGAGTGAGTTGACTGAGTGTGTGGGTGGGTGGGTGACACTTGACTGAGTGGGTGGGTGGGTTGGTGACTGAGTGGGTCGGTGACTGGGTGGGTGACTTTGGGTCGGTTTGACTTTGGGTCGGTGGGTGGGTGACTGGGTGGGTGACTTTGGGTCGGTTTGACTTTGGGTCGGTGGGTGGGTGACTTTGGGTCGGTGGGTGGGTGACATTGGGTCGGTTTGACTTTGGGTCGGTGGGTGGGTGACTTTGGGTCGGTGGGTGGGTGACTTTGGGTCGGTGGGTGGGTGACTTTGGGTCGGTGGGTGGGTGTATGACTTTGGGTCGGTGGGTGGGTGGGTGACTTTGGGTCAGTTTGACTTTGGGTCGGTGGGTGGGTGACTTTGGGTCGGTGGGTGACTTTGGGTCGGTGGTTGGGTGGGTGAGTTGGGTCGGTGGGTGGGTGACTTGGGTCGGTGGGTGGATGACTTTGGGTCGGTGGGTGGGTGACTTTGGGTCGGTGGGTGGGTGAGTTTGGGTCGGTGGGTGGGTGACTTTGGGTCGGTGGGTGGGTGGGTGACTTTGGGTCGGTGGGTGGGTGGGTGACTTTGGGTCGGTGGGTGGGTGGGTGACTTTGGGTCGGTGGGTGGGTCGGTGACTGGGTGACTTTTTCAGGGTCGGTGAGTGGGTAGGTGGGGTCAGTGACTGGGTGGGTGGTTTTGGGTGAGACTGGGTGGGTGGTTTTGGGTGAGACTGGGTGGGTGAGTGGGAGACTGAATGGGTGGGTGAGTGGGAGACTGAATGGGTGGGTGACTGGGAGACTGAATGGGTGGATGAGTGGGAAAATGAATGGGTGGGTGAGTGGGAAACTGAATGGGTGGGTGAGTGGTAAACTGAATGGGTGGGTGAGTGGGAAACTGAATGGGTGGGTGAGTGGGAAACTGAATGGGTGGGTGAGTGGGAAACTGAATGGGTGGGTGAGTGGGAAACTGAATGGGTGGGAGACTGACTGGGTGGGAGACTGACTGGGTGGGAGACTGACTGGGTGGGAGACTGACTGGGTGGGAGACTGACTGGGTGGGAGACTGACTGGGTGGGTGAGTGGGAGACTGACTGGGTGGGTGAGTGGGAGACTGACTGGGTGGGTGAGTGGGAGACCGACTGGGTGGGTGAGTGGGAGACCGACTGGGTGGGTGAGTGGGAGACTGACTGGGTGGGTGAGTGGGAGACTGACTGGGTGGGTGAGTGGGAGACTGACTGGGTGGGTGAGTGGGAGACTGACTGGGTGGGTGAGTGGGAGACTGACTGGGTGGGTGAGTGGGAGACTGACTGGGTGGGTGAGTGGGAGACTGACTGGGTGGGTGAGTGGGAGACTGACTGGGTGGGTGAGTGGGAGACTGACTGGGTGGGTGGGTGACTGACTGGGTGGGTGAGTGGATGACTGACTGGGTGGGTGAGTGGGTGACTGACTGGGTGGGTGAGTGGGTGACTGACTGGGTGACTGGGTGGGTGAGTGGGAGACTGACTGGGTGGGTGAGTGGGAGACTGACTGGGTGGGTGAGTGGGAGACTGACTGGGTGGGTGAGTGGGAGACTGACTGGGTGGGTGAGTGGGTGACTGACTGGGTGGGTGAGTGGGAGACTGACTGGGTGGGTGAGTGGGAGACTGACTGGGTGGGTGAGTGGGTGACTGACTGGGTGACTGACTGAATGGGTGGGTGAGTGGGTGACTGAGTGGGTGACTGACTGAGTGGGTGACTGACTGAGTGGGTGACTGACTGAGTGGGTGGGTGACTGAGTGGGTGGGTGACTGAGTGGGTGGGTGACTGAGTGGGTGGGTGACTGAGTGGGTGGGTGACTGAGTGGGTGGGTGACTGAGTGGGTGACTGAGTGAGTGGGTGGGTGACTGAGTGAGTGGGTGGGTGACTGAGTGGGTGGGTGACTGAGTGAGTGGGTGACTGAGTGAGTGGGTGGGTGACTGAGTGGGTGGGTGACTGAGTGGGTGGGTGGGTGACTGAGTGGGTGGGTGACTGAGTGGGTGGGTGACTGAGTGGGTGGGTGGGTGACTGAGTGGGTGGGTGGGTGACTGAGTTGACTGAGTGGGTGGGTGACTGAGTGGGTGGGTGGGTGACTGAGTTGACTGAGTGGGTGGGTGACTGAGTGGGTGGGTGGGTGACTGAGTGGGTCGGTGGGTGGGTGGGTGACTGGGTGAAAGTGGGTGGGTGGTTGTGTGGGTAACTGGGTGGTTGTGTGGGTGACTGGGTGGGTGGGTGACTAAGTGAGTGGGTGGGTGACTGAGTGACTAAGTGACTTTTTGGGTGACTGAGTGGGTGGGTGACTGAGTGAGTGGGTGAGTGGGTGGGTGTGTGGGTGACTGGGTGGGTGACTGGGTGACAGTGCGTGGGGGGGAGACGGTGGGTGACTTACCTTGACCCCGGGGGGCAAGAGTGGCAGGAGGCCCGGGCCGCGCTTCCCCTCTCCGGAGCGGCGCACGTGAGGAGGAGAGCAGGAGGCCCGGGCCGCGCTTCCCCTCTCCGGGAGCGGCGCACGTGAGGGGGAGAGCAGGAGGCCCGGGCCGCGCTTCCCCTCTCCGGGATCGGCGCACGTGAGGGGGAGAGCAGGAGGCCCGGGCCGCGCCGCGAGGGGGGAGGAGCCTGTAGTTTGCAGCTGAGCAGGAGGGCCGCGCTTCCTCCGCGGCGCACGGTGAGGGTGATGGTGCGGCTGGGGATGTTGCGGAGCGTGGGGATTTGGGTGAGGTGGGGAGGGGGGAGAGAGTGAGGGGGAGGGGGGAGAGAGTGAGGGGGAGGGGGGAGAGAGTGAGGGGGAGGGGGGAGAGAGTGAGGGGCACCGGGAGAGGAGGGGGGGGTGTGTGGAAGGTGAGCTGCGGTCCAACTGACGGGGGAGAGAGAGAGAGTGTGTGTGTGTGTGTGTGTGTGTGTGTGTGTGTGTGTGTGTCTGTGTGTGTGTGTGTGTGTGTGTCTGTGTGTGTGTCTGTGTGTGTGTGTGTCTGTGTGTGTGTGTGTGTGTGTGTGTGTGTCTGTGTGTGTGTCTGTGAGTGTGTCTGTGTGTGTGTCTGTGTGTGTGTCTGTGTGTGTGTCTGTGTGTGTGTCTGTGTGTGTGTGTCCCTGTCCGTCCCCTTTGGCCCGTCACTCCGCCTCAGGCCAATGAGAGGTGTGCGGGGGCGGGCGGCCCAAGGGACCAATGAGATTTCCCCTAGGGACACCGGACATCCAGGCAGGCAAACATACAGTGCTTTCAATTATATATAGTAAGATTTATATACTAGTAATTTTTACATGTATTTTTAATGGTCATTATGTGATTATATCTGTTTGATTGATATGTTGTGTCTAGTTTAATATTTGTGCATACATCTTCCATTGCAGTTTTAATATTATATTAGGTTTGTTGTCATTGTTAGTATTGTTTGTATTAGTGAGGCTGATTGTTCTTAAGGGCATGACTGACAGTAGCTTTAACCAATCCTATGTGAGGTTCTAGCCAAAACATCCAATCGAAAGAGTCTTGTCAGTATTTAAGTAATACATGCCCAGCATCCATTATTCCCTGAAGAAGTGCGCATGCGCACGAAACGCGTTGGGCTGATTTGTTGTTTGAGTGTGGCAGAGGACTGACAGGTACTGCGGGAGTCGTGGAGCTCAGTGAGAAGATATTCGGCGATTGCACCCGCCTCCTGGCAGTGGATTTCCGGATTCAGCTTGACAGACAGCTCCGGGAGCTCCACGAGAGCCGCCAAGCTGCGCGGTGTGACGCGCTTCCGGTCACGGAGAGGAAGAAATCCCTGGAGGTCTGAAGACTGAAAAAACGGAGCTGCTGCCGGTTACCATCTATCCTTGCTCCCCTGCCTATGTCCTGTGGCAGTCCTGTAAGTAGGATTCCGGATTTACCCACCGGATCCCACGTGTGCTACCTCATCTTTTTATTGTGATTAATAAATATATTTTAGGATTAGTCAGCCTTGCCTGTTATATGTAGTGTTTGTCTTGTCCTGTTAGTCCTGCATGTTTGGTTGTTTGCATACTGCACTATGATATGTTCTCTTTCTCTCGGTCTGTGTTTTCTCCCATGCACATGTTCACGGAGTCTATCCATTGAAGACAAGCTGTGAAGATACTCCTGCAGCTATCTGCTATTCTAAGACTCTTTCTTTGCTGGACATTATTTCCACCTTGGACTAATTGGCGCCGGTCTGTATTGTTTATTACTTGTCTTGTTTTTCCAACCTGTCTTGGAGTTGGTGTCACCTGGCAGCCTAAGTTTATCACCATATATAAATATTTTTATTATTTGCACTAATTAATCATATTATTATATTTGTCACTGTACAGGATTTTCAGCGCTATATACACCCATTTTTTTCTTGAAGGCGGTACCATGCCACACTGGGTTTGGTTGGTGTGGGGGTGACCTTCCGATAGGGGCTCTGTGCAGTCAGACTAAGGTACTGAATGGCAGATGAGCACGAGCTGGGGGTTTCCCCTCAAGCCCCGGGGGGGGGGGGGGGTGAGCGGAGCAATCTGGCTGGGACGCGAGTTGGGGATAAATGAGATATTTATCTGTTGTAATAAATAAAGCTGTGTCCGGTAATTTCTCCCAAGAAGTTGTATGGTGTTTATTGGAAACGGGAGAGGGGTCCCGCTCGGGGAGTGGGGAAGTCATGTAAATACATAATGATTAAAAAGAAGTTGTACTCTGCACCTCCTCGTATCGCCGCAGACGGGTCTAGCAATCCCACAATAAGACCGCTGGCTCCAGGCACATGTTATCTGTGCACAAGCAGCACAGTCACCCCGTGCATGCAGCACTGTCACCCCGTGCATGCAGCACAGTCACCCCGTGCATGCAGCACAGTCACCCCGTGCATGCAGCACAGTCACCCCGTGCATGCAGCCCTGTCACCCCGTGCATGCAGCACTGTCATCCCGTGCATGCAGCACTGTCACCCCGTGCATGCAGCACTGTCACCCCGTGCATGCAGCACTGTCACCCCGTGCATGCAGCACGGTGACCCCGTGCATGCAGCACGGTGACCCCGTGCATGCAGCACAGTCACCCCGTGCATGCAGCACTGTCACCCCGTGCATGCAGCACTGTCACCCCGTGCATGCAGCACGGTGACCCCGTGCATGCAGCACGGTGACCCCGTGCATGCAGCACGGTGACCCCGTGCATGCAGCACTGTCACCCCGTGCATGCAGCACTGTCACCCCGTGCATGCAGCACAGTCACCCCGTGCATGCAGCACTGTCACCCCGTGCATGCAGCACTGTCACCCCGTGCATGCAGCACGGTGACCCCGTGCATGCAGCACGGTGACCCCGTGCATGCAGCACGGTGACCCCGTGCATGCAGCACGGTGACCCCGTGCATGCAGCACGGTGACCCCGTGCATGCAGCACCGTCACCCCGTGCATGCAGCACCGTCCCCCCGTGCATGCAGCACCGTCCCCCCGTGCATGCAGCACAGTCACCCCGTGCATGCAGCACTGTCACCCCGTGCATGCAGCACTGTCACCCCGTGCATGCAGCACTGTCACCCCGTGCATGCAGCACTGTCACCCCGTGCATGCAGCACAGTCACCCCGTGCATGCAGCACTGTCACCCCGTGCATGCAGCACTGTCACCCCGTGCATGCAGCACAGTCACCCCGTGCATGCAGCACAGTCACCCCGTGCATGCAGCACTGTCACCCCGTGCATGCAGCACGGTGACCCCGTGCATGCAGCACAGTCACCCCGTGCATGCAGCACTGTCACCCCGTGCATGCAGCACAGTCACCCCGTGCATGCAGCACTGTCACCCCGTGCATGCAGCACTGTCACCCCGTGCATGCAGCACTGTCACCCCGTGCATGCAGCACTGTCACCCCGTGCATGCAGCACTGTCACCCCGTGCATGCAGCACTGTCACCCCGTGCATGCAGCACTGTCACCCCGTGCATGCAGCACTGTCACCCCGTGCATGCAGCACTGTCACCCCGTGCATGCAGCACTGTCAGGTGTTCGCTGAGCTCTGGATTCTGCTGCTGAGGAAGTGGCGGGCGCGGGACTGACATACTTGTTTCCTCTGTGGTTTGGTTACGAAAAGGAAGGGGGGCTGCTTATTCAGCAATAAAAGTGCAACTACAATTCAGCAGTTTCCTAAACTCAGTACAAAAATAGCTGCATATCGACATTATCGCCCCACTCCTGACCCTGCAAATATATCACATATAAACACACAAACAGAATACTCAATACTGTCATCGGGATTTTTGTATGTTTTTCTCAAACATGTACTTGTATGTATATGTATGTGTATATACAGTGTACGTGTGTATGAATGTACATACATACATACGTGTACACACACACACACACACACACACACACACACACACACACACACACACACACACACACACACACACACACACACACACACACACACACACACACACACCCTCCATAGCATTACCTAATCAGAAATTGCACAATTATCACACTAAATATATTTATTATTTAATTTTGTAATCGGCTTTTATTATTGTAAAATATGTCTTTTTTTGTCACTCTGTCCAGTCACTTTTCTCTTCCGCCCTCATCCTCAGAATGCTAATCCCGGGACGGGCACAGGGTTTGTAATTAGGGAGAGGAACGCGGATGTGCCTGCGTGCACCATCAGGTTCGGTATATCCCATTATCACCCATCACTAGTTCACTTTGGTCCTTGATTAACCCGACTCTTTAAAAGGTCCATAAAATGTCCTGGTGTAAACGTGTCGCTGTTTTGCACCTTACTGATCTCCCTATATCTCGCCTCACCCGAAAATCCCCTTTAGATCAGAAGCCCTTTAGGCAAGCGACCTGCACCCCTCCGTACGGGGTCACTCGCTGCTCTCTCTGCTGCTCTTGTACTGCAATTAACAAATTATCAATAATCACAAATACCAACGTTTCTTTTTGTTTCTTTTTTATGTCAGATTGGAGTGAACCCTCCCCCAGCGCTGAGCGCGGCGTGGGAACGAGAACGGAGATTTACTTTGCTTTTTCTGATTAATCATCTCTCCCGTGTACGAAGGCCCCAAAACCAATTTAAAACCAGGCTCCCGCTGCTGTTTGTGTGCGGTATAATACAGACGGAGACGAGGTGTCTGTGCTCAAAGCCGCTTCTTTTATTATCGTCCTAACTGATGGACGGAGATTTCAGGATACAATCTGCTGCGAATAATGGGCACGTTCTGAACATTGGGAAACATTCTCCTGTTTAACTCATTCTCTCCCAGAAGAGCAGGGAACACATTGTGACACGTTACATTGAGGGCCCCTTGGCTGCGATGGGATAAAGCTCCCCCCCCCCCCGAAGGGAATATCTAAAGCAGGGGTACCCCTGAAGGATTGTTAAAATCTCGAGTTAACCTGCTCTTCAGACCTCACGTATACACAAGCTCACCCTCCTTTTCACAAGCACACACCCAACTTCTTCTTACACACTCACCCAGCACTCACTAAAATCAAATCAAATCAGCTTTATTGGCATGACGGAACAACATTTCAGTATTGCCAAAGCGTGAATAATAGGGGGTGGGGGACAATAATTACACGAATACTAGGGGGTAGGCTATAATGATTGCACGGTATATGGGTAACAGTTTCACAAAGGGATGTGGGGGTTAGTGGACGTCTCTCAGCTTGTGACTAACTCATCCTCTTTCTTAATCATAATCACCCCCCTCCCCATCTCTCACTTACAGCACTTATCTTCCCGCACCCCACACAAAACCCTCACTCCTTCCCCCACCCCACACAAAACCCTCACTCCTTCCCCCACCCCACACAAAACCCTCACTCCTTCCCCCACCCCACACAAAACCCTCACTCCTTCCCCCACCCCACACAAAACCCTCACTCCTTCCCCCACCCCACACAAAACCCTCACTCCTTCCCCCACCCCACACAAAACCCTCACTCCTTCCCGCACCCCACACAAAACCCTCACTCCTTCCCCCACCCCATACAAAACCCTCACTCCTTCCCCCACCCCAGACACAAAACCCTCACTCCTTCCCGCACCCCACACACAAAACCCTCACTCCTTCCCCCACCCCACACACAAACCCTCACTCCTTCCCCCACCCCACACACAAAACCCTCACTCCTTCCCCCACCCCACACACAAAACCCTCACTCCTTCCCGCACCCCACACACAAAACCCTCACTCCTTCCCCCACCCCACACACAAAACCCTCACTCCTTCCCCCACCCCACACACAAAACCCTCACTCCTTCCCCCACCCCACACACAAAACCCTCACTCCTTCCCGCACCCCACACACAAAACCCTCACTCCTTCCCCCACCCCACACAAAACCCTCACTCTTTACCACACCCCACACAAAACCCTCACTCCTTCCCACACCCCACACAAAACCCTCACTCCTTTCCGCACCCCACACACAAAACCCTCACTCCTTCCCCCACCCCACACACAAATCCCTCACTCCTTCCCCCACCCCACACACAAAACCCTCACTCCTTCCCCCACCCCACACAAAACCCTCACTCCTTCCCCCACCCCACACACAAAACCCTCACTCCTTCCCCCACCCCACACACAAACCCTCACTCCTTCCCCCACCCCACACACAAAACCCTCACTCCTTCCCCCACCCCACACACAAACCCTCACTCCTTCCCCCACCCCACACACAAAACCCTCACTCCTTCCCCCACCCCACACAAAACCCTCACTCCTTCCCCCACCCCACACACAAAACCCTCACTCCTTCCCCCACCCCACACACAAAACCCTCACTCCTTCCCCCACCCCACACACAAAACCCTCACTCCTTCCCCCACCCCACACAAAACCCTCACTCCTTCCCCCACCCCACACACAAAACCCTCACTCCTTCCCCCACCCCACACAAAACCCTCACTCCTTCCCCCACCCCACACACAAAACCCTCACTCCTTCCCCCACCCCACACACAAAACCCTCACTCCTTCCCCCACCCCACACACAAAACCCTCACTCCTTCCCCCACCCCACACACAAAACCCTCACTCCTTCCCCCACCCCACACACAAAACCCTCACTCCTTCCCCCACCCCACACACAAAACCCTCACTCCTTCCCCCACCCCACACAAAACCCTCACTCCTTCCCCCACCCCACACAAAACCCTCACTCCTTCCCCCACCCCACACAAAACCCTCACTCCTTCCCCCACCCCACACAAAACCCTCACTCCTTCCCCCACCCCACACACAAAACCCTCACTCCTTCCCCCACCCCACACAAAACCCTCACTCCTTCCCCCACCCCACACAAAACCCTCACTCCTTTCCCCACCCCACACACAAAACCCTCACTCCTTCCCCCACCCCACACACAAAACCCTCACTCCTTCCCCCACCCCACACAAAACCCTCACTCCTTCCCCCACCCCACACAAAACCCTCACTCCTTCCCCCACACAAAACCCTCACTCCTTCCCGCACCCCACACACAAAACCCTCACTCCTTCCCCCACCCCACACAAAACCCTCACTCCTTCCCCCACCCCACACAAAACCCGCACTCCTTCCCCCACCCCACACAAAACCCTCACTCCTTCCCCCACCCCACACCAAATCCCTCACTCCTTCCCCCACCCCACACAAAACCCGCTACTCTCCCCCCCCTCCCTCCACGGACTCGGGCTGGAGCTGCTGATGGAGGGTAATTAAAAGCAACACGCACACGCACACGCAGGCACTCATACACACACGCAGGCACACACACACACACACACACACACACACACACACACACACACACACACACACACACACACACACACGCAGGCACTCACGTACTCAGGCATACACACACACACACACACAGGCACACACAGGCACTCATACACACACGCAGGCACACACGCAGACACACACACACACAGAGGCAGGCACTCACGTACTCAGGCACACACATACACACACACACACACACACACAGACAGGCACTCACGCTGCTGTCCCTCCACACTCCTCCCCGCTCCCCGAAGCCTCTCCTCCTCCCGAAGCCTCCCCTCCTCATTGGCTCACAGCCACACCACGTGACGCGTCGACGCTAGGGATTACAATTCTCTCTTCCTAAGGCCTGGGACCCGGTGCGCACGGCGGCGCGGGCGGCCACACGCGAGTTCCCCACCAGCAGGGGAATCCTCCCGAGCCGGTCCTGGTCCCCCCTGGCCGCACAGCTTACTACACGCTGTGATGCGTCAGCCGCTACGGGATACAAGAGAATTGTAATTCCAAGCGTCGACGCGTCACGTGGTGTGGCTGTGAGCCAATGAGGAGGGGAGGCTTCGGGAGGAGGAGAGGCTTCGGGGAGCGGGGAGGAGTGTGGGGGGAAAGCAGCGTGAGTGCCTGTCTGTGTGTGTGTGTGTGTGTGTGTGTGTGTGTGTGTGTGTATGTGTGTGCCTGTGTGTGTGTATGTGTATGTCAGCGCCCCGCCTGTCTGCAGTGCCTGGCAGAAGTTCGCGGTACATGAGGGTTCCCCGGCAGAAGTTCGCGGTACATGAGGGTTCCCCGGCACAAGTTCGCGGTACATGAGGGTTCCCCGGCACAAGTTCGCGGTACATGAGGGTTCCCCGGCACAAGCTCGCGGTACATGAGGGTTCCCCGGCACAAGTTCGCGGTACATGAGGTTTCCCCGGCACAAGTTCGCGGTACATGAGGGTTCCCCGGCACAAGCTCGTGGTACATGAGGGTTCCCCGGCACAAGTTCACGGTACATGAGGTTTCCCCGGCACAAGTTCGCGGTACATGAGGGTTCCCCGGCACAAGCTCGCGGTACATGAGGGTTCCCCGGCACAAGTTCGCGGTACATGAGGGTTCCCCGGCACCCTGGTTGAAAAACACTGATCTGCAGAATAGAGCTGCTGTAAATTCCATAATCTAAACCTATATTTAGTATCTTAGACCTTTCCAAACAGTACAACACCCCCAAATATCCCCCAAACACCCCCCACTGCCGGGCCAGGGGGTGCCAGAGAAACCCCTTCTTATACAGTGTATGTGTGTTATTGCTGAGTCAAATATATACTCAGTGATGTACACACAGCATGCAGAAAGCGCTGTGTGGGGGCGCAGCCGGCCCCCCTATGAGCCGCAGTGCACCCCTGCATCCCCGCTGTGTGTGGGGGTGCAGCAGGCACCCCTGCATCCACGCTGTGTGTGGGGGCGCAGCCGGCCCCCCTATGATCCGCAGTGCACCCCTGCATCCCCGCTGTGTGTGGGGGTGCAGCAGGTCTCCCTATGAGCCGCAGTGTACCCCTGCATCCACGCTGTGTGTGGGGGTGCAGCAGGCCCCCCTATGAGCCGCAGTGTACCCCTGCATCCACGCTGTGTGTGGGGGTGCAGCATGCCCCCCTATGAGCCACAGTGTACCCCTGCATCCACGCTGTGTGTGGGGGTGCAGCAGGTCCCCCTATGAGCCGCAGTGTACCCCTGCATCCACGCTGTGTGTGGGGGTGCAGCAGGCCCCCCTGCATCCACGCTGTGTGTGGGGGTGCAGCAGGTCCCCCTATGAGCCGCAGTGTACCCCTGCATCCACGCTGTGTGTGGGGGTGCAGCAGGCCCCCCTGCATCCCCGCTGTGTGTGGGGGTGCAGCAGGTCCCCCTATGAGCCAGAAACAGTGATAAACAGAAATAAACCGTGCGCAACTACTTAACCTCTAGAAAAGTCAGTATTAAAGTGCAGTACCTATACCCTTTTAATTATGAAGCCCAATATCAAGGCCACAAAAAACCACAGTGAGAATCAAAATAAAATATATTACATAACCGTGTAATCAGTGAAGATGGCGTCTGCTGCTATAATAATAGGGGGTGGCTCAGCACCCCCTAACACACTACAGAAATGGAAACAAAAAACAGCGCACAACGCCATTAGTGAAGTAGGTAATACAAGTGTATATTGAATAAAATTATATATAAACTGCGTACATCAAGTATGATTATATATGCATTGAGTGTGTAAACACACTGGTTACCACTCGAGGATACTGGTGTGGAAGTGGTGTAGTAGCTCCTCTCAGCGGGCACTCTCAGCAGCAGCTGTATACCAGGACTCTGCTAGAATATCCCTCTCATACTGACGTCATCTCCATAGGGATTAGCCCTTCGGGCCAGCTGGGCTCCGTTCCTGATGGTAGCCCCCAAAGGTACCCCTAGGGGTTTGGTAGTGTCCAGAAGTGGCTGTTGGGGCTCCCTATTCGAAACCGCCACACATAGAGGGAAGTCTGTTTGCTGCAGGCTTCACCACGGCTGGACACACTACTGCCTCGTAGCGGGACGCCGCGTGATGACGTCACTGTGTCCGCGACCCTTCGATCCGTCGGCAAGAGTGTAAGAAGTCTTTCACAGGAACAATGTTCCACACAGTGATGCAGATAATAAAATCAATGCTATAAAGCACATAGATCATAGATCAGGTTCTTCCAACGCGTTTCGTAGTAATAACTACTTCTTCAGGGTAAAGTTTAGACATTTCCCAGAGGTCTATACTGTATATACCTCTCAAACAAACCCCATTGGTTAACCAATCAATATTGAATTAATTTCACCTCTGGGTTGTTCGCTTAGTCATAATGACTAGGGAAATGTGAGCACTTTTTCTTAAAACAACAACTTTATTGACAACTCTGTTAAAAATACATCCAAATAAAAAACAATGAAAACAATTAAAAAAGTTACATAAATACATAAAATACTCTGTAATAAAAGAAACACAATATTAGTAAGATAAAATGGACAAGTGAAAATACAGATCAAAATATATAATAAGAAAAAGTGCTCACATTTCCCTAGTCATTATGACTAAGCGAACAACCCAGAGGTGAAATTAATTCAATATTGATTGGTTAACCAATGGGGTTTGTTTGAGAGCTATGTATAGACCTCTGGGAAATGTCTAAACTTTACCCTGAAGAAGTAGTTATTACTACGAAACGCGTTGGAAGAACCTGATATTTGATCTATGTGCTTTATAGCATTGATTTTATTATCTGCATCACTGTGTGGAACATTTGTCCTGTGAAAGACTTCTTACACTCTTGCCGACGGATCGAAGGGTCGCGGACACAGTGACGTCATCACGTGGCGTCCCGTAACGAAGCAGTAGTGTGTCCAGCCGTGGGGAAGCCTGCAGCAAACAGACTTCCCTCTATGTGTAGCGGTTTCGAATAGGGAGCCCCAACAGCCACTTCTGGACACTACCAAACACCTAGGGGTACCTTTGGGGGCTACCATCAGGAACGGAGCCCAGCTGGCCCGAAGGGCTAATCCCTATGGAGATGACGTCAGCATGAGAGGGATATTCTAGCAGAGTCCTGGTATACAGCTGCTGCTGAGAGTGCCCGCTGAGAGGAGCTACTACACCACTTCCACACCAGTATCATCGAGTGGTAACCAGTGTGATTACACACACAATGCTTATATAATCATACTTGATGTACGCAGTTTATATATAATTTTATTCAATATAAACTTGTATTACCTACTTCACTATTTGCGTTGTGCGCTATTTTTTGTTTCCATCCCCCTATGAGCCGCTGTGTACCCCTGCATCCCCGCTGTGTGTGGGGGTGCAGCAGGCCCCCCTGCATCCCCGCTGTGTGTGGGGGTGCAGCAGGCCCCCCTATGAGCCGCAGTGCACCCCTGCATCCTCGCTGTGTGTGGGGGTGCAGCAGGCCCCCCTATGAGCCGCAGTGCACCCCTGCATCCTCGCTGTGTGTGGGGGTGCAGCAGGCACCCCTGCATCCACGCTGTGTGTGGGGGTGCAGCAGGCCCCCCCTATGAGCCGCAGTGCACCCCTGCACCCCCGCTGTGTGTGGGGGTGCAGCAGGCCCCCTATGAGCCGCAGTGCACCCCTGCATCCTCGCTGTGTGTGGGGGTGCAGCAGGCCCCCCTATGAGCCGCAGTGCACCCCTGCATCCTCGCTGTGGTTGCAGTTGTGCTGTTCCCAGGCGGCTTTCTTGCACTCCAGAATAGTTTCTTCATGTCCCTCACAGCCGACGTCATCCAGGAAGATCTTCCCGGTACCTGTAAGGAAGCGGGTCCAGTCACTGCTAAAGTCCAGCACACAGCCCGGAACCCGGCGCACCACGGAACCGCGGGCACTAATGGCGCTGACCACATTATATACTGATGGAGCTAACGCCTGGTAGAGCTGTGTATGCGCTCGGCAGCACCGTGCGCAGGGAGTGGGAGGGAACAAAGAATATATATATATATATATATATATATAGGAATAGGGGGGAGTTTCCAAAGATGGGGATCAGGAGAAATATTTACTAAATAGAGAAATGTTAACATAGGATTCCCACAACTCCTTCCCATTGCGCAGGCGCCGCCCTGAGGTCAGCGGCCACCGGGGGAGCCCTTCACTAGATATGGCCACATGTTTGAACACCCTCCGTCTAAGGCCGCGCTTATAGTGCCGGCGACGCTGACTTCCAGCGATCGCGACCGCGCCATCGCTGCTACTATAAGCGCACGCGACGGGTTCAGTACATTTGTTTTCACACGACGCCGGCGCTATAAGCGCGGCTTAAGGCTGCCAGAGCGGGATCTGTGAGTGTGAAGCGCCTGATTGGTGGATCTCACCTCCTCCTGCTTGGAACACCTCGATGGCTCGCGGAAAGCCCAGCATCCGGCAGATCACTTTCCCGTCCTTCAGGTCCCAGTTATCGTCGCAGATGGTTCCCCAGTGCCCGTTGTGGCTGATCTCCACGCGCCCTCGGTTCCCGTTGCCTGCGATTCGCACTATTCCACCCACTGGGGAGAATGGAAGAGGAAAGCGCTCAGTTCTGTAACCCCTCCCCGCCGGCGCAGTTTGCGGTGACAGGGCTGCGGGTGAGGTTTAGTTTTAAGTAGAATGCAGATGTTTCTTGCAATCCGCGCGCCGCTTGTCTCTGTGTTCCCGTTTCCTTTTTGCTGGGCCCGGCTATCTTTTCTCTATTTTTCCCCAAACTTTTCTAACTTCTCATTTGGTGTCCTGAATGTAGTGAAATCAATGCAGGAATTATCTATTTCTTGCTGCATAGAAATACAGTACTTAACGCAGTTTACCCGGGCGAGGTGCCGTTCCAGCAGGAATACAGGAAGGGCGGTGAACTCCCGGGTATAAAGGCACAGACACCCTTACCTGGAATATATCAGGACTGGTTAAGGTGCTTTGGGGTTACAGGGAAGGGAGTTTCCTTCCTGCAGTCCCATACGTGGTGGGTTATACGCTGTAGGTGCTTGACGTAAGGACGGTGATACTGCGATGGTTTGATTTCTCACGGTGCAGAGTATAAACGTGCCGGTGGTATTTATAATATTCACTTATTTTTGGCTGTAGGAAACGGTTTACTTACTTCCGGGTTTGTTTTGATACGTTTCCCCTGTGTTTGGCGAAGCTTGGCTTAGTCCTGGAATGAACCAGGTGTCTGGTGCTATTTAATATTTAAATATCAGTGGACAGACCAGGGAGAGGGCGGAGGTCGGACTTCCCTGCAGCAGTCCGCAGCCCCGCAGCCCTCAGTCCCTGCAGCTGTCCGCAGCCCCGCAGTCCCGCAGCCCTCAGTCCCGCAGCCCTCAGTCCTCAGTCCCGCAGCCCCGCAGCCCTCAGCCCCGCAGCCCTCAGTCCCGCAGCCCCGCAGCCCTCAGCCCCGCAGCCCTCAGCCCCGCAGCCCTCAGTCCCGCAGCCCCGCAGCCCCGCAGCCCTCAGCCCTCAGTCCCGCAGCCCCGCAGCCCCGCAGCCCTCAGTCCCGCAGCCCTCAGTCCCGCAGCCCTCAGCCCCGCAGCCCTCAGTCCTCAGTCCCGCAGCCCCGCAGCCCCGCAGCCCTCAGTCCCGCAGCCCTCAGTCCCGCAGCCCCGCAGCCCTCAGTCCCACAGCCCTCAGTCCCGCAGCCCTCAGTCCCGCAGCCCTCAGTCCCCAGCCCCGCAGTCCCGCAGCCCTCAGCCCCGCAGCCCTCAGTCCCGCAGCCCTCAGTCCCGCAGCCCCGCAGCCCTCAGCCCCGCAGCCCCGCAGCCCTCAGCCCCGCAGCCCTCAGCCCCGCAGCCCTCAGTCCCGCAGCCCTCAGTCCTCAGTCCCGCAGCCCTCAGCCCCGCAGCCCTCAGTCCCGCAGCCCCGCAGCCCCGCAGCCCTCAGCCCCGCAGCCCCGCAGCCCTCAGCCCCGCAGCCCTCAGTCCTCAGTCCCGCAGCCCCGCAGCCCTCAGCCCCGCAGCCCTCAGTCCCGCAGCCCCGCAGCCCTCAGTCCTCAGTCCCGCAGCCCCGCAGCCCTCAGTCCCGCAGCCCCGCAGCCCTCAGTCCTCAGTCCCGCAGCCCTCAGTCCCGCAGTCCTCAGTCCCGCAGCCCTCAGTCCCGCAGCCCTCAGTCCTCAGTCCCGCAGCCCTCAGTCCTCAGTCCCGCAGCCCTCAGTCCCGCAGCCCTCAGTCCCGCAGCCCCGCAGCCCCGCAGCCCTCAGTCCCGCAGCCCTCAGTCCCGCAGCCCTCAGTCCTCAGTCCTGCAGCCCCGCAGCCCCGCAGCCCCGCAGTCCTCAGTCCCGCAGCCCTCAGTCCCGCAGCCCTCAGTCCTCAGTCCCGCAGCCCCGCAGCCCCGCAGTCCTCAGTCCCGCAGCCCCGAAGCCCGCAGACCCGCAGCCCCGCAGTCCGCAGCCCTCAGTCCCGCAGCCCCCAGTCCCGCAGTCCCCAGTCCCCCCAAAGAGCTGTTTCATGAAAGTCCAAACGAAGGGGTACTTATGAGATTAAAGGAACCTGCAGTCCATACGGTATCAGAAACCTGCAGTCCATACGGTATCAGAAACCTGCAGTCCATACGGTATAAGAAACCTGCAGTCCATACGGTATCAGAAACCTGCAGTCCATACGGTATCAGAAACCTGCAGTCCATACGGTATCAGAAACCTGCAGTCCATACGGTATCAGAAACCTGCAGTCCATACGGTATTAGAAACCTGCAGTCCATACGGTATCAGAAACCTGCAGTCCATACGGTATCAGAAACCTGCAGTCCATACGGTATCAGAAACCTGCAGTCCATACGGTATCAGAAACCTGCAGTCCATACGGTATCAGAAACCTGCAGTCCATACGGTATCAGAAACCTGCAGTCCATACGGTATCAGAAACCTGCAGTCCATACGGTATCAGAAACCTGCAGTCCATACTGTTTGAAACCTGCAGTCCATACGGTATTAGAAACCTGCAGTCCATACGGTTTGAAACCTGCAGTCCCCACGGTTTGAAACCTGCAGTCCATACGGTATTAGAAACCTGCAGTCCATACGGTTTGAAACCTGCAGTCCATACGGTTTGAAACCTGCAGTCCATACGGTATTAGAAACCTGCAGTCCATACGGTATCAGAAACCTGCAGTCCATACGGTATCAGAAACCTGCAGTCCATACGGTTTGAAACCTGCAGTCCATACGGTATTAGAAACCTGCAGTCCATACGGTATTAGAAACCTGCAGTCCATACGGTATCAGAAACCTGCAGTCCATACGGTATTAGAAACCTGCAGTCCATACGGTTTGAAACCTACAGTCCATACGGTATCAGAAACCTGCAGTCCATACGGTTTGAAACCTGCAGTCCATACGGTTTGAAACCTGCAGTCCATACGGTTTGAAACCTGCAGTCCATACGGTATCAGAAACCTGCAGTCCATACGGTATTAGAAACCTGCAGTCCATACGGTATCAGAAACCTGCAGTCCATACGGTATCAGAAACCTGCAGTCCATACGGTATCAGAAACCTGCAGTCCATACGGTATCAGAAACCTGCAGTCCATACGGTATCAGAAACCTGCAGTCCATACGGTATCAGAAACCTGCAGTCCATACGGTATCAGAAACCTGCAGTCCATACGGTATCAGAAACCTGCAGTCCATACGGTTTGAAACCTGCAGTCCATACGGTTTGAAACCTGCAGTCCATACGGTTTGAAACCTGCAGTCCATACGGTATTAGAAACCTGCAGTCCATACGGTATCAGAAACCTGCAGTCCATACGGTATCAGAAACCTGCAGTCCATACGGTTTGAAACCTGCAGTCCATACGGTATTAGAAACCTGCAGTCCATACGGTATTAGAAACCTGCAGTCCATACGGTATCAGAAACCTGCAGTCCATACGGTATTAGAAACCTGCAGTCCATACGGTTTGAAACCTGCAGTCCATACGGTTTGAAACCTGCAGTCCCCACGGTTTGAAACCTGCAGTCCCCACGGTTTGAAACCTGCAGTCCATACGGTATTAGAAACCTGCAGTCCATACGGTTTGAAACCTGCAGTCCATACGGTTTGAAACCTGCAGTCCATACGGTATTAGAAACCTGCAGTCCATACGGTATCAGAAACCTGCAGTCCATACGGTATCAGAAACCTGCAGTCCATACGGTTTGAAACCTGCAGTCCATACGGTATTAGAAACCTGCAGTCCATACGGTATTAGAAACCTGCAGTCCATACGGTATCAGAAACCTGCAGTCCATACGGTATCAGAAACCTGCAGTCCATACGGTATTAGAAACCTGCAGTCCATACGGTTTGAAACCTACAGTCCATACGGTATCAGAAACCTGCAGTCCATACGGTTTGAAACCTGCAGTCCATACGGTTTGAAACCTGCAGTCCATACGGTTTGAAACCTGCAGTCCATACGGTATCAGAAACCTGCAGTTCATACGGTATTAGAAACCTGCAGTCCATACGGTATTAGAAACCTGCAGTCCATACGGTATTAGAAACCTGCAGTCCATACGGTATCAGAAACCTGCAGTCCATACGGTATTAGAAACCTGCAGTCCATACGGTTTGAAACCTACAGTCCATACGGTATCAGAAACCTGCAGTCCATACGGTTTGAAACCTGCAGTCCCCACGGTTTGAAACCTGCAGTCCATACGGTATTAGAAACCTGCAGTCCATACGGTTTGAAACCTGCAGTCCATACGGTTTGAAACCTGCAGTCCATACGGTATTAGAAACCTGCAGTCCATACGGTATCAGAAACCTGCAGTCCATACGGTATCAGAAACCTGCAGTCCATACGGTTTGAAACCTGCAGTCCATACGGTATTAGAAACCTGCAGTCCATACGGTATTAGAAACCTGCAGTCCATACGGTATCAGAAACCTGCAGTCCATACGGTATTAGAAACCTGCAGTCCATACGGTTTGAAACCTACAGTCCATACGGTATCAGAAACCTGCAGTCCATACGGTTTGAAACCTGCAGTCCATACGGTTTGAAACCTGCAGTCCATACGGTTTGAAACCTGCAGTCCATACGGTATCAGAAACCTGCAGTTCATACGGTATTAGAAACCTGCAGTCCATACGGTATCAGAAACCTGCAGTCCATACGGTATCAGAAACCTGCAGTCCATACGGTATCAGAAACCTGCAGTCCATACGGTATCAGAAACCTGCAGTCCATACGGTATCAGAAACCTGCAGTCCATACGGTATCAGAAACCTGCAGTCCATACGGTATCAGAAACCTGCAGTCCATACGGTATCAGAAACCTGCAGTCCATACGGTATCAGAAACCTGCAGTCCATACGGTTTGAAACCAGGTTTTTCTACTTTGCTATTTTTTCTTGTGATCCGATTGGTTCTGGATCTCCAGACCCAATCTGTGGAAGGAATAAACCTGTCCTGGTCTGTCACCTGATACTTGTCACTGTCAGACGCCCTCTCTCTGGCCGGGACGCCTCCTCCCACCGCCTGGAGAAGTCTCCGCTTCCATTGGAAGGTGATGTCCCAATTTACTTGTATTTATTTAGAAATTCCCATTGTGTTTAATTCATTTTATCCCAATAACAATATTTGATGTGAATTCCCCAGGAAGATCCGGTGCTGCTGACACAATTATTCCATTGAACAATTCAATACATGTGAGGAAGAGACTTGAGGTTTGGGAAGCTCTGTACACATGAAGAAGAGACCTGTGAGGTTTGTATACAGGAATGTTTGGTCCACTAAAATCTCTCACAACCTACAATAAATGGATTGTTTTCCAGGACGGATACGGGAACTTTGAATAATTGCACAATTATTATTTAGAATTCAGAGTGGACTCACCCGAATCCCCCTTTGTCCCCTGCAGCCCAGGAGCTCCTGTTTAAAATGAAAATGAATCCATTAAAACCAATTGATTTCCGAGTTTAAGAAACGCGCCATTAATCTCGTGTTAGTCGTGTCGCGTTCCAGCGTCTCTTCTAAGTGTAAGAAAGTCCTATCTCTGCACCTAACCCCAAATTCAGGTCTTACTTTGTACCCCCTCTCCCCCTCCTCTCCACCCCCCTCTACTCCTCCTCCTCGGCCTCACTTCCTCCTCTCCACCCCCCTCTACTCCTCCTCCTCGGCCTCACTTCCTCCTCTCCACCCCCCTCTACTCCTCCTCCTCGGCCTCACCCCCTCATCTCCACCCCCCTCTACTCCTCCTCGGCCTCACCCCCTCACCCTATTGTAAAACACCAGAATCGTTATGCTTGCAAACTGATAACGTCTGATAACAGTGATCGCGCTCTGTATAACGTCTCGCTATACACAGTGATCGCGCTATACACAGTGATCGCGCTCTGTATAACGTCTCACTATACACAGTGGACACTCCTGTAAATTTCCATCCCACTTACTCGGCCACTTTCCAGTACGAGTTCAGGTAATCCAAAAATGATGGTGAAATACGGAGCACTAACACAGGCACAGGGGCCCCCAATACACAGGCATACATCACAGGGGGCCCCCAATACACAGGCATACATCACAGGGGCCCCCAATACACAGGCATACATCACAGGGGCCCCCAATACACAGGCATACATCACAGGGGCCCCCAATACACAGGCATACATCACAGTGGCCCCCAATACACAGGCATACATCACAGGGGCCCCCAATACACAGGCATACATCACAGGGGCCCCCAATACACAGGCATACATCACAGGGGGCCCCCAATACACAGGCATACATCACAGGGGGTCCCAATACACAGGCAGACATCACAGGGGGCCCCCAATACACAGGCATACATCACAGTGGCCCCCAATACACAGGCATACATCACAGGGGGGCCCCCAATACACAGGCATACATCACAGGGGGGCCCCAAATACACAGGCATACATCACAGGGGACCCCCAATACACAGGCATACATCACAGGGGTGTCCCCAATACACAGGCATATATCACAGGGGGCCCCCAATACACAGGCAGACATCACATGGGGCCCCCAATACACAGGCATACATCACAGCGGCCCCCAATACACAGGCATACATCACAGGGGGGCCCCCAATACACAGGCATACATCACAGGGGGTCCCCAATACACAGGCATATATCACAGGGGCCCCAATACACAGGCATACATCACAGAGGCCCCCAATACACAGGCATACATCACAGGGGGGCCCCCAATACACAGGCAGACACAACAAAGGGCCCCAATACACAGGCAGACATCACAGGGTGGCCCAATACACAGGCAGACATCACAGGGGGTCCCCAAATACAAAGGCAGACATCATATGGGGGACCCCAATACAAAGGCAGACATCACAGGAGCCCCAATACAAAGGTTTTATTAATGTCTCAGACTCGGTTTTATTAATGTCTCAGACTCGAGAACAAACAAACGCACCCCTACGCGTTTCTCCTATGGCAGCGCTTTATCAAGAGCTCAGGTAAGAAGCATTGCCGCCACATAAACCAAGGCTACCCATATTAGACTGTAAGCTCTTTGGGACAGGGTCTCCCTTTGCCTTGTTTCTGCTATTATTGGTTGTCCTCGTACTGTGGTCCTGGAAAGCGCTCGGACACTATTCGGGGGTCTGTATAAATACAATGATACAGAAATCTCCCACAAGGTCGGGGAAGGTCGTGAGAGAGGCGAAGGTAACACGCTCAAAGGAAGGGACGTTCCGCGTCCTAGGACTGACCATACCTTGCAGGCCAGTGTTTCCTTTGGCTCCGTCCTTCCCAGGGTCTCCTCTCGGACCTGCGGGGCCAGTTAGGCCGATCTGACCAATTGCACCTGAAGGTCCGGCTGGTCCTAAGTAATACAAGGTCCAGAGACACAATGTAACAAGTTTGTGGTCATTCATAAATCTTTGAAGTCGGTGTCATTAAACCTCCTGTGAAGTCCAGGTTATCAGATTCATTTCCTTGCCTCTGCTGGCAGCTCTAGTCATGTAAAGACTACTCCTTATTGTGTGCTGGGTATCCCTCCTTCCTCAATCCACTGTCTTCTGTGTCGTGTGCTCTACTAGTGCTGATCGTGTTTAGGAAGAACTACACTGAACATATATTGTTAGCCGGAGAAGGTAATGACGCCTTAATCCTGGTGAATTTTATCTCAGAGACAAATGGGGAGGAGAGGGGGAGGGGGAGAGAGGGGGAGGGGAGGGGGGGGGGGAGGGGGGGAGGGGAGGGGGGAGGGGCAGGGGAGGGGGGGGGAGGGGGAAAGGGGGGAGGGGGAGGAGGGGGAGGAGGGGGAGGGAGGGAAGGGGGAGGGAGGGAGGGAGGGGAGGGAGGGGGAGGGAGGGGAGGGGTGGGTGAGGGGAGGGAGGGAGGGGGGAGGAGGGAGGGGAGGGGGAGGGAAGGGGGGAGGAGAGGGGGGAGAGGGGTGTAGGGAGGAGGGAGGGGGAGAGGGGAAGAGGGGGGGGGAGGGAGGAGAGGGGGGGAGGGAGGGGTGGAGGGTGAGGGGGGGGATACATACAGTACTGCCCGCTCCTCTCCTGCGCTGATACATACAGTACTGCCCGCTCCTCTCCTGCGCTGATAAATACAGTACTGCCCCGCTCCTCTCCTGCGCTGATACATACAGTACTGCCTGCTCCTCTCCTGCGCTGATAAATACAGTACTGCCCGTTCCCTCTCCTGCACTGATAAATACAGTACTGCCCGCTCCTCTCCTGCGCTGATAAATACAGTACTGCCCGCTCCTCTCCTGCGCTGATAAATACAGTACTGCACGCTCCTCTCCTGCGCTGATAAATACAGTACTGCCCGCTCCGCTCCTGCGCTGATACATACAGTACTGCCCGCTCCTCTCCTGCACTGATAAATACAGTACTGCCCGCTCCTCTCCTGCGCTGATACATACAGTACTGCCCGCTCCTCTCCTGTGCTGATACATACAGTACTGCCCGCTCCTCTCCTGCGCTGATACATACAGTACTGCCCGCTCCTCTCCTGCGCTGATACATACAGTACTGCCCGCTCCTCTCCTGCGCTGATACATACAGTACTGCCCGCTCCTCTCCTGTGCTGATACATACAGTACTGCCCGCTCCTCTCCTGCGCTGATACATACAGTACTGGCCCGCTCCTCTCCTGCGCTGATACATACAGTACTGCCCGCTCCTCTCCTGCGCTGATACATACAAGTACTGCCCGCTCCTCTCCTGCGCTGATACATACAGTACTGCCCGCTCCTCTCCTGCGCTGATACATACAGTACTGCCCGCTCCTCTCCTGCGCTGATACATACAGTACTGCCCGCTCCTCTCCTGCGCTGATAAGTACAGTACTGCCCGCTCCTCTCCTGCGCTGATAAAACAACAGTACTGCCGCTCTCCTCTCCTGCGCTGATACATACAGTACTGCCCCGCTCCTCTCCTGTGCTGATACATACAGTACTGCCCGTTCCTCTCCTGCGCTGATAAATACAGTACTGCCCGCTCCTCTCCTGCGCTGATACATACAGTACTGCCTGCTCCTCCTGCGCTGATAAATACAGTACTGCCCGCTCCCCTCCTGCGCTGATACATACAGTACTGCCCGCTCCTCTCCTGCGCTGATACATACAGTACTGCCCGCTCCTCTCCTGCGCTGATAAATACAGTACTGCCCGCTCGTCTCCTGTGCTGATAAATACAGTACTGCCCGCTCCTCTCCTGCGCTGATAGATACAGTACTGCCCGCTCCTCTCCTGCGCTGATACATACAGTACTGCCCGCTCCTCTCCTGCGCTGATAAATACAGTACTGCCCGCTTCTCTCCGTGCTGATAAATACAGTACTGCCCGCTCCTCTCCTGCGCTGATAAATACAGTACTGCCCGCTCCTCTCCTGCGCTGATACATACAGTACTGCCCGCTCCTCTCCTGCGCTTGATACATACAGTACTGCCCGCTCCTCTCCTGCGCTGATAAATACAGTACTGCCCGCTCCTCTCCTGCACTGATAAATACAGTACTGCCCGCTCCTCTCCTGCGCTGATAAATACAGTACTGCCCGCTCCTCTCCTGTGCTGATAAATACAGTACTGCCGCTCCTCTCCTGTGCTGATAAATACAGTACTGCCCGCTCCTCTCCTGCGCTGATAAATACAGTACTGCCCGCTCCTCTCCTGCGCTGATAAATACAGTACTGCCCGCACCTCTCCTGCGCTGATAAATACAGTACTGCCCGCTCCTCTCCTGCGCTGATACATACAGTTCTGCCTGCTCCTCTCCTGCGCTGATACATACAGTACTGCCCGCTCCTCTCCCGTGCTGATAAATACAGTACTGCCCGCTCCTCTCCCGCGCTGATAAATACAGTACTGCCCGCTCCTCTCCTGCGCTGATAAATACAGTACTGCCCGCTCCTCTCCTGCGCTGATAAATACAGTACTGCCCGCTCCTCTCCTGCGCTGATACATACAGTACTGCCCGCTCCTCTCCTGCGCTGATAAATACAGTACTGCCCGCTCCTCTCCTGCGCTGATAAATACAGTACTGCCCGCTCCTCTCCTGCGCTGATAAATACAGTACTGCCCGCTCCTCTCCTGCGCTGATAGATACAGTACTGCCCTCTCCTCTCCTGCTGCTGATAAATACAGTACTGCCCGCTCCTCTCCGTGCTGATAAATACAGTACTGCCCTCCTCTCCTGCAGCTGATACATACAGTACTGCCCGCTCCTCTCCTACAGCTGATACATACAGTACTGCCCCGCTCCTCTCCTGCGCTGATAAATACAGTACTGCCCGCTCCTCTCCTGCGCTGATAAATACAGTACTGCCCGCTCCTCTCCTGCGCTGATAAATTACAGTACTGCCCGCTCCTCTCCTGCGCTGATAATACAGTACTGCCGCTCCTCTCCTGTAGCTGATACATACAGTACTGCCCGCTCCTCTCCTGCTGAATACAGTACTGCCCGCTCCTCTTCGCTGCGGCTGATAAATACAGTACTGCCCGCTCCTCTCCCTGCGCTGATAAATACAGTACTGCCCGCTCCTCTCCTGCGCTGATAAATACAGTACTGCCCGCTCCTCTCTCCTGCTGCTGATAAATACAGTACCTGCCCCGCTCCTCTC